>NC_090245.1:110025957-110070957 GCF_037325665.1 Littorina saxatilis
GGAGACTTTCTCCGCCCACACCCATCACTCGGAGAGATACCGATGATGGTCTTGGTCACCAATCTGTTCCTCAACTGTTGCGAGCTGGTTCTAGTGTGCTTGCAGCAGATCCAGCACAGCACAGATCCACTTCTGGAATCTTAAGCTAAATGTGTCTCAAGACACACATTTTGTAGTCCTGGCATCCTGAAAGGCAGAGGCCCCAACCTACAGGTTTGCTTCCATACCAAAAACGCCTCCTGAGACACGGGAACTTGGGAGCAGAGGCAACAGCTCCGCTTGAACCTCAGAAACCAAATGTGCCTCCATACACACAGATCCCTTAGACGGCCGAGGCTGTGGCCTCTAAGGTTCTCTTGTACCAAACCGCCTCCTGACTCTGCATCAGATTGCTTGCGTTGGCGCGGCATCTGCTTACATAGACCCACATTAAGTCACCACCGAGTGGTAGACACAGACGACATTTGGTAGCACTGACTGCCAGCTCCACGGTAATGCGTACCCCTAGCGCGGCTCTGCTTGGGTGGGAATGTTCTGAGCAAAACACTATGTGTTACTTCATACCCCCCGCCCTCCATGGAACTTCTTGACCCCAAAAAATTGGGTGGGGAGTTTGCCCAGTCGGTTTAAAACCGGTTGTTACTATCAGCGTGGGTTCAACCCCCAAGTTCGGCGCGAGATGTGCGTCCCAGAGTCAACTTTGTGCAGACTCTCCTCGGTGTCCGAACACCCCCCGTGTGCACGCATGCGCACGATAAAGATCCCAGGGTCACAGCGAAAGCCTCAGGCCTTGGAAACACGAATACATGCATGCAAAAATATGAAGCCCGGGTGTCCGTTCGGCCAACAGCCAATAAAGTAACCATTTCAGCACTGACCCAAGACGACCCAACCCGGTCCCTAGCTCATTTCAGGTCTCCTCTAGCAGCCGGCAGCCAGCGGTCTACACCCCTCACCCCCCCCCCCCCCCCCCTGCATTTTTATTTTTTATTTTCATACAAAGCCGGATTTTTTCCTTGTAACATGCCCCTAATGGCTTTGCCGTGAGGGCGTAAAACTTACATTTTCTCTTTCTGGCCAGTGGTGTTTCCCTCGACGTTGAGTGAAATGACCTTGAAGATGTGGGTCGTTTACTTCTCTTGTCTCCTTTCCTTGTGTTGAACATCAGAACTTCGGAAACTGACGACACTGACTTCTGCTTGTTGCTGATCTCCGTCAAAGTCGAACCAGACACGTTTCCATGCATTATCATACCTGTGAGTGCACGCAGACTTTCGGGAACAACGTCTGCTGAGGCCTAAACAGTACCGTCAAAACAATAGTCTTTGGAAAGGATATCTTTACGGACAATCTGTGCGGCACGTGCAAGATGAAATGCGTCATCATCTAATGTTCTTGCAAAATTCAGCAAACTGCTGACGTCTGTATCGAAAATAAGGACAGTTTCTTTGAGCTTGCAGATTTGGCACCATATGAAGAAGTCTTTCTTTGAGTCTTGTTGTATGAACCTTTTTGTTATATGAACAGTCCAGCTCACGAAACTGGCTGTCATACACTTTGCACAGTTCAGACATTTTGAACAGTGACATGGACTTGCTTTCTCTCTCTTCTTCAATGAAAGAAAGGAGTTGACTTAACACTGTTAACTCATTTTGTTCGTGTGCGTCATTAATTCCCCGTTCTGCTAAGGCTTTTTTAGATTTATTGTACAAAGTCAACTTGCAAGATGAATGATATTTGGCGTCCAAGGCATGCATATCCCCCTCTGATAATTTTCCCAAGAGTGATCGGTCCTGCACAATCTCTGCATATTCACGAATTGTTTGGTCGATGGTAAATGTACATGCGTTCACAAGTTTTTCAGAAGTACCATCTTTTCCGCATCGCGGTCACACACAGGTCCTATCGTCCTCCTTGTTTTGACGGGGCTGTGCAGTTCTTTCTGGTCATTATCTTCTTCTTTCAAGTATCTCTTCTCAGCACGAGCAACTTTCTGGTTATCAAATTTGTTCCTGCAGGTTCTGTGCCATACAGCTTTTTTCTCTTCAAAGGTTGTCTTCATATCATTACCTTGTTCAAGGAGATCCTTGTTCAAAACAAACACAGACGAATCCCCAAGGGCTTCAAGTTTCAAAATATTGTCGACGACACGACCGTACCCAGTCTGCACGCCAGCTTTGGCAAATGTTGATTGTGTCGGATTTACAAATTTTTCTTCTGTTTCTGTTTGGCATATCGCACATAAAGACCAGTCGACCAGGGCACGGGCCTCCAACATTGATGGGTGTGAATTACCTTCATGAACCGCTTCTTCTGAAGACTCCTCTTGTGTTGGCAGTGGTCTGGGATCCAAGCTTTGTTCCTGGACAGATTCCGGGAGATTGTGAGGGTCCAGGGAAGTCTCTGCATCCAGGATGAGATAACCTAATGAAAACAAACAAGGGCAATAAATCAACTGCAAAACAATTTTGTTTGTGACTTCATCAAACACACACACACACACACACACACACACCAGGGTTCGACACTAGCGGGGGCGGGGGGCGGAACGCCCCAGAGTTTTGTGTTCCGCCCCAATTATTGCCGAAGCTTGGGGCCCACTCCGCCCCAGGATAAATTCCAACAATGACAAACCGAAATTTCTAATGCCAGAGCCAATCACTAAAAATCGCCAGTCATAGTCGTCACTGAAATTTGCGTTACGATCAATGCCGCAGTCAAGAAGAAAAAAAACCCATTGAAATCGTCGAAGGACAATGCCGCAAGGGAAATAACTCCCAAATTGCGCTCTTTAGCGTGAGAGATAAGTATCGCCTTCAAATGCCAAACGCAAAATGTGGCGACACATCCCTGGTGTAAAAAGACCTGGAAATGAAGATGAAGAACAGGGTGGAGAGAAACGAAAAAAGGAGACCGATGCAGCCAAAAGCGTGAAGCTCTGTCGTAATTTCAATGTCAAATGGTTGAAAGAATTACCCTGGCTTCAGTACGATGAAGAAAAACAAACAATGCATTGCCGCACGTGAATAATGAGAGTGGGCCCCAGATTTTTGTTTTCCGCCCCAGCAATTTCCATCTCTGGGGCCAGTGTGGCCCCAGGCCAAATAAGTTAGTGTCGACCCCTGCACACACACACACACACACACACCTAATACATAAGCGAGCAGGCATATCCCCCCCCCCCCCCCCTCACCCCTTCGCCTCATACCTTCGCGAACCGTGTCTTCAGAAGACGTTCCTTGTTTTGGCAGTGGTCTTGAATCCATGCTTTCTCTTGACTGATGCAAGGGTCAGGAAACGTCTCTGTATCCAGAGTGATAAAACCGAATCAAATACAGACAAGCAAGGAAATAAATCACATGAAAGACAATGCTGTATGCGACTTAACTACCCCCCCCCCCCACACGCACACACACATAAAAACACACACATGCACACATACATTCTCTCTCTCTCTCTCTCTCTCTCTCTCTCTCTCTCTCTCTCTCTCTCTCTCTCTCTCTCTCTCTCTCTCTCATGTCTCTGTCTCTCTCTCTCTCCACACACACACACACACACACACACACAGCACACACACACACGCACACACTAACACACACCCCCACACAGACATGCAGACACACACACACACACACACACATACACACACGTACCAACACGCATGGCTAGAATATTAGGTTACATTAGATATGTGACATGATCGTCTACGGCTCTGTGCAGCGAATGAGAGAACCCAGTAGTGACCGCACGCAAAACGCACGTGGATTGAATGAAGCATGCACTTCAAATGTCTGTGTTTTCTTATGATACATATAATGTTAATAGACTGTCGTACCGATTTCTGTACATGCAATAACATCATCAAGATTCAAGAGTTAATTACCAATTACCTACATATCGAAGATGTACAAAATTCAATTTGATTTCTGACTGTCAGGGCCACATAAAAACGAAAGCAAGGTAAACACGAACAGATCTAAACAGCAAGGCGTTTCCAAGATTTTGTGTCAACAAATAGTGTTGAAACAGTGTTACGGACAATAGCCGCTGCTTTCACAGGAACTCTTATTTTCCCAGGACGATCGTAGACTGGAACCATCTACAGGACGATCAAGTTCTGGCAGGATCTATGGAGATCTTTAAATCTGATCTCCACCCAGTTTAGGACTTATTTATAATTATGAGCACCTCCCTTCCGTCGATCAAATGACAGAAGTGGTTTTTCAACGTATTGACACAGATACAGATCTGGCATTCATTGCAATCACTTTCGCGCCCCCCTCACCCCCTCCCGTCTACCCTCCCCACCCCCCCTCCATTAAAAACATGTATACATGTAACTGAAAGCATCTTACCGTTTACTCGAAGGTCGTGGGTGCAAAATATATAGCAGGCGCCTTCATTCTGCAAACTCAAACGCCATGCTGTTGCTCTTCAAGCAGACGACAAGTATTCCGCGCAAAGCGATACGTCTAAAATCTGATTGGCTAATATTCCCAAGGTCGCGGATAACTCGTGTTGGAGTTATCTCCCGCACTGCGTTGTTTACCTTCGAAACGATTTTTATTTAATTAATTTTTTCACCCTTTCATACTTGCTGGATGACTTGTGTCATCCTCTTAATCGATTCTTTGTACTTTTATGTGCAATTACTGAGAAAACTACAATTTGTTCAATGATTTGCAGTATTGTGGTGTATTCTTGCCACGAGTCCCCAGACTACCAGGAGAAAAATTCTTTTGGATGTTGGCCTTTAAGTAGATTGTTTTGTGAGTTGGAATGGTTGGGAAGATTTTTGTGTGTGAATGCTTTAGAAGACCGTCGTTTGAGAAAACGGTATTGTAGGCATGTTATTTGATAGGAATGATGTGTTTTGTTGTTCAACGAGTTAGTTTGTGGTAGTTGAAATTGTTGATTTGTTTATGTATGCTTATGGCGTGCATTCTGTGTTTGCAGGATGGCCGAGTGTGCGACGGGGTTTAGTTAGGTCTTTTTTTCTAGAGGGATTCTTTTTAGTTAGGTCTGGGTTTAGTTAGGTCTTTTTCTTTTTTAGTGGGGCGTAGATTTGTTTTTATAGACTAGGTTTTGTTAGTGAAGAGTAGTTAGATTTAGTGGAGAGATTTTGGTCAGATTTTGTTAGAGTTTTTGTAGATTTGGTTTTTTTTAAAGAATTGTTTTTTAGGTTGTTTTTTTAGATTTCGTTTGTTTTAAATTAGAGTCTCATTGTGGTTTTTTTTTATTAAAGTTGAGAGTGAGGATTTAGAGTAGAGTGTAGTTTGGGGAAAGGATTTGGTGTGTTTTAAAGGGTATTTTTAGGGGAAGTATGTAGTTTTAGAATGAAGAGAGAGAATATTGTGTTTTTTTGAAGTTGTTTAGTCCTATACAGTGAAAGTTGTATTTGAAGATAAACCCCCGTTATCCCACATTTTCCCCATTTCATCGTATGGAATAAAAGAACCTGGGTAATATAACTTGTGTCGTCTGCTTTAGTGTTTGAGTTCAGTACGAAAGAGGAAAGTAGATTGGCACACGGTTACATTTGGCGCTGCGGAGCAAGGGTGGGTAGGGGGTGTTACTGTTAGGGCTAGGATTAGAGTAGGTTAGGGGACCCCGTCGCACAGGGAGAGGATGGCAGGCATGCAGTCCGGACGCGGGCTGGTGTTGAGGAGACGGGCGTGTGTGAAGTTGGAGGGAGTCCGGGCGTGACGTCGACGGATGCGGCTTTGTTGTCAACATTGCCATTTAGTTTGTTAATCCGTGGAAGAAAGGATTACAGTGATTAACATTTCTTTTTACTCTGTTAGTCCACAGAAGGACTTCAACGATTAACATTTCTTCGGACGTTTGTGAAAGACTGTTTGCACACCGTGCAAAGAGACAGAGTTGGGGAGTGGACCAGCCCTGGAAGAGTGTGTTCGATTATGTTGATTTGATATTATGACGGACATGTGTAGTTGTATGTTTGATTACGCTACATGGATGTGATGTGATTACTAACACTTGTGGTTGTATGTATGGGTGTTAGTGTGGTTTTTGTTGCAAGCCGTGTGCTTGGGGCGTGAGTATTGCGCTTGCCGGTTGATTTGTTTCAAGGATCGAAACATGGTGAACAACATAATGTTGAAATACCGTCATATTGAACATATTGGAAGGGAAAAGGAAGGATTGTGAAGGAAGGAAGGATTGTGAAGGAAGGAAGGATAGTGAAGGAAGGAAGGATAGTGAAGGAAGGAAGGATTGTGAAGGAAGGAAGGATAGTGAAGGAAGGAAGGAAGGATTGTGAAGGAAGGAAGGAAAGTGATGATGAAGAAGAGAAGGATATATATCATAGTAAACTTCATATACTGTAGACAGGGTGCCTGGGACGCATTCAACTTGTATCAGTTTACCACAAGGACGCCCAGAGGTGGTGGTATTTGACGAGTTTTATGTTGTCTCTAGCCGATTGTCTACGCGCACATATTTTAATTTGTTTGAATAATGGCGTCTCCAGCCTCGTACGCCTCAGGAGCAAAGTATGCTACCTGTAAGGGATTAGATGACCTTTTTCTTCCTTTTTGCTCTCTGCTATCGTTTGGTTTGTCTTTACTGTTTTTTCCGCTCTCACTTTTACTGTCTCCTCTGCTCTCGCTATTTTCTTGGTGGTATTTTTTAGAATTTTTGAGTTCTAGTACTGACTGATGTCTTTGTTTGAAGACAGTGTGTATACTGGTTTTGTTTATTAGAATTAATATTAGTGGATTTTTGAAGTAGATTCTGAAGGATTGTATGGTTGCCTATGAATACTCCTGTTGAATGGTTTAATTGTGATGAGTGACATTAGGTTATTGCTGATTATTAACTAAAGGTTTGATATTCTGGGTGAGTTTTAAGGACTTCCAGTTTTTTCATTGCCTTGGCAAGTGGTCATTTTGTTAGTTGATTAGAAGATTGTGTTGCCAAGTACAGTTGGGATACAAAGAGGGGACATGCATTGATAAATCGTAAAGGTTGTCAGTATTTTGTTCTGATGTATGCTCAAGAGAGATCAGATGCTTTGATAAATCGTAAAGATTGTCAACATTTTGTTCTGATGTATGCTCAAGAGAGATAAAATATTTGATAAGTCGTAAAGATTATCATTATTGGTTATCTGGCAAGTGGTGAACATAATTCTTTGTAAAGTGAACCGTGGAACTGCCTCTGTTAAAGATGAGTTGTGATTTTTTGTCAACTTGTGTGAGTTGGATGTCGACAGGAGATATGATTATTGGCACTGGAAGGATTATGTGAAATTTGTATTTTAGAATCTATTAGTTTTAGAGAAATATTGTTATAGTCAGTTGATGGTTGTTTTTGTGTGAAAGTTTTTGAAATGATTTGAGGATGGAGAATATTATGTTCTTGGGAGGTTAAATATGTTTTTGAATTTTTCTGATTCTGGCATGTCGCCAGGAGACGACAGTCTAAGTTGGGGAGGATGTGAGCTTGGGAACGACAGTTACGGTACACATGCACTTTTGTGCATCCGTGTGAACTCGTGGTACCTCTATACTATCGGGGATCCATTAAGGTTTCCGAGACTGAGTTTCATTTCTATTGAATTGGTCTCGCGGAATAGCCGATTCTAAAATTTGCATAGGTAAAACGATCGCTTTTTTGGTACAAGCCTCTGGAGTAAATTTTGTGATTAATGTTTTTGTGAACAAGAAACAATTGACAGGTGGTTTTGTTCCATCTCCCTTTTTCCCTCCGCCGCGATGTAAAGTTGAATAGTTGAAGGTGACGTTAGGCACTAACTAAAGAAAGTGGGGCTGCCTGACATCCCTCGAGTTGAATGGGTTAATCTTGTGACACCGGTGCACAGGATGTGAACGCTAAAACTGTGCTTTTGCTTGGAATCTTTGAGGGAAAAAGACGTGTATTTGGTGCGGCGTGTTTTTAATGCTGTTTTGTGACATGTCTGTCACAGCCGGAAATCTTTCCGGAATGTGAGGATTCTTTTGCTGGTAGGTTAAAACAATTTTCTTTCTGTAAATGGGTAGGCGGTGAAAAGAATAGTATGCTGCTTGGGGGGAGGATTTATTTGAATGTTTAAGTAGATTGTTTTGTGAGTTGGAATGGTGGGGAAGATTTTTGTGCGTGAATGCTTGAGAAGACCGTCGTTTGAGAAAACGGTATTGTAGGCATGTTATTTGATAGGAATGATGTGTTTTGTTGTTCAACGAGTTAGTTTGTGGTAGTTGAAATTGTTGATTTGTTTATGTATGCTTATGGCGTGCATTCTGTGTTTGCAGGATGGCCGAGTGTGCGACGGGGTTTAGTTAGGTCTTTTTTTCTAGAGGGATTCTTTTTAGTTAGGTCTGGGTTTAGTTAGGTCTTTTTCTTTTTTAGTGGGGCGTAGATTTGTTTTTATAGACTAGGTTTTGTTAGTGAAGAGTAGTTAGATTTAGTGGAGAGATTTTGGTCAGATTTTGTTAGAGTTTTTGTAGATTTGGTTTTTTTTTAAAGAATTGTTTTTTAGGTTGTTTTTTTAGATTTCGTTTGTTTTAAATTAGAGTCTCATTGTGGTTTTTTTTTATTAAAGTTGAGAGTGAGGATTTAGAGTAGAGTGTAGTTTGGGGAAAGGATTTGGTGTGTTTTAAAGGGTATTTTTAGGGGAAGTATGTAGTTTTAGAATGAAGAGAGAGAATATTGTGTTTTTTTGAAGTTGTTTAGTCCTATACAGTGAAAGTTGTATTTGAAGATAAACCCCCGTTATCCCACATTTTCCCCATTTCATCGTATGGAATAAAAGAACTTGGGTAATATAACTTGTGTCGTCTGCTTTAGTGTTTGAGTTCAGTACGAAAGAGGAAAGTAGATTGGCACACGGTTACATAAGATCCACTGGTGGCTTTTTATTGGCTTTTTCGAAATTGATTCATAAAAAATGTCCCACTGTACCGGCACAGAACGCACCGACCCAGGCTGTTCGTTTTGGGTATGTGACCAAATGGAGTTATGGTCTTATCCCATGTAAAAGGTCGGTGAGCCGAACTGCTTACACAGCAAGGAGTATACCTTCAAGCAATCGTCTTGTAAACCTGAGGAACAATGTGCCTGACTCTGGGCCACTGCTCAGCCTCCTACAGTCAACACTGAGCTTCAAGAGTAGTCTGGAACCATACTGACTGGCACAACTTTACTATCAAATTCCGACCCAGTTTGCCAAATCGTGAAATAGACTACGTTTTTTCCCCTCTGCCGCCGTGCATTGGCACATTTTGATCCTTTTGTTGTTGATGTGTGCATCACTATTCGAACATAAGTCAAGTCCAGTATGACGAAGCAAGAATTACTACAATTCCATACAATTAGGGTTAGGGTTAGCGTTAAACTCCCGTGAAAGTAATGTTGTGTCTGCGGCGTCTCTCAGATTTGCTATTTTCTTGCCTTCACGTTTTCGCCACAGTTTAACCTATAGTTTCCTTATTTGGTTGCCGGTATGTTCTTAAACCATTTTCTCTCTTGAGTTCGTGCCCTATAGTTGCTAACTATTAATTGTTTCATGTTCTGCATTTTGAATAACATTTTGTTTAAACCCAGTCAGAAAGTGTACTCACGGAACCTTGTTTGTTTTGAGTACGTGGCGGTACACAGGTAGGTTCCCTCCCCCCCCTATCATCCAGCCAAGTCAAGTAAAGTGTACTCACGGAACCTTGTTTGTTTTGAGTACGTGGCGGTACACAGGTAGGTTCCCTCCCCCCCCTATCATCCAGCCAAGTCAAGTAAAGTGACTGTACTCACGGAACCTTGTTTGTTTTGAGGACGTGGCGGTACACAGGTAGGTTCCCTCCCCTCCTATCATCCAGCCAAGTCAAGTAAAGTGTACTCACGGAACCTTGTTTGTGTCGAGCACGTGGCGGTACACAGGTAGGTTCCCTCCCCCCCTATCATCCAGCCAAGTCAAGTAAAGTGTACTCACGGAACCTTGTTTGTTTTGAGGACGTGGCGGTACACAGGTAGGTTCCCTCCCCTCCTATCATCCAGCCAAGTCAAGTAAAGTGTACTCACGGAACCTTGTTTGTGTCGAGCACGTGTCGGTACACAGGTAGGTTCCCTCCCCCCCCTATCATCCAGCCAAGTCAAGTAAAGTGTACTCACGGAACCTTGTTTGTGTCGAGCACGTGTCGGTACACAGGTAGGTTCCCTCCCCCCCTATCATCCAGCCAAGTCAAGTAAAGTGTACTCACGGAACCTTGTTTGTGTCGAGCACGTGGCGGTACACAGGTAGGTTCCCTCCCCCCCCCTATCATCCAGCCAAGTCAAGTAAAGTGTACTCACGGAACCTTGTTTGTGTCGAGCACGTGTCGGTACACAGGTAGGTTCCCTCCCCCCCTATCATCCAGCCAAGTCAAGTAAAGTGTACTCACGGAACCTTGTTTGTGTCGAGCACGTGTCGGTACACAGGTAGGTTCCCTCCCCCCCCTATCATCCAGCCAAGTCAAGTAAAGTGTACTCACGGAACCTTGTTTGTGTCGAGCACGTGTCGGTACACAGGTAGGTTCCCTCCCCCCCCTATCATCCAGCCAAGTCAAGTAAAGTGTACTCACGGAACCTTGTTTGTGTCGAGCACGTGGCGGTACACAGGTAGGTTCCCTCCCCCCCTATCATCCAGCCAAGTCAAGTAAAGTGTACTCACGGAACCTTGTTTGTGTCGAGCACGTGTCGGTACACAGGTAGGTTCTCTGCCTGTCCCTCCTCCAGCACCGTGATCAGCTTGGTGTCCACCGGGCCGGGACACAGACACCCCCACCTCACCCCCATCTCTCCCATCTTGGGGTGCGTCTGTCATAGAGATTGCTTTTCTTTATTGGCGTGCTTCCAAAGACGAGTTAATGCAGGGGCAAGATAAGAGCATTTCATATTTTCTTTTCTTCCAAGTGTCTTGTTGAGGGTGTTTGCCCTTGTTTTATGTGTGTATTTAATACTACATGGGGATTTGGGATATCTTGACCCCTTTAGGGCCAACCCTTTTTCTTTTTTTCTTTCTTTCTTTCTTTTATATTGTGGCTCAAATAAAAGAGGCAACGAAATAAAACTTAACGACACCGTATTATTGCTTTGACCAAAACAGAGTTTTAAAACGACGGACGGACGGACGGACGGACGGACGGACACAAAAACAAAAGAATGCACGTAAACACACATGAGACGCAGAAAGACAGATTGGCTGACAACTTGGCAGGCAGGTACGCACTCAAGCAAACACACGTGCCTGACCCCTTTGGTTTGCACTGCCTCCAACAGCAAGCTAGCCAGCCAGCCAGCCAGCCAGCCAGCCAGCCAGCCAGCCACGCACACACACACACGCACACACACACACACACACCGCACCCCCTCACACACACCCACATACACACCCCGCACCCACCCACACACATACATACACACACCCGGCACCCCCCCTCCACCCACACACCCCGCACCCACACAACCTGCACCCACCCCCCACCCACACACACACCCCCGCACCCACACACACCATCACACACACCCTGCACCCACGCACACACACACCCCGCACCCACACCCACACACACCCCGCACCCCCACACACCCATACACCCCCACACACCCCGCACCCACACACACACATACACACACACACACACACACACACACACACATACACACACACACACACACACTGTCACAAAGATGTGAGTAGGATATTTGTGATGTGAAACACGTGGTGAGTTTAACTTCCCTAAATATTGAATTGCGATGCGTTGGGGACAGAGGAGAAGCGTTATCACGGGTTTCGTGGGTTGCACGAGGAAATAGCTTGACATGAGTTGTGTTTACAAGTTTGAGAAATAGAGCTGGTTATGAACTAGAAAGATTACAGCGCCTAAGATTTTCAACCAGGAAGGTTGTCAGCGTGTGTCGGTCTTGTTCGGGGAACAAGCACTCTTTCAAGAGACGGGTCTCTTAAGGTAAATGATTTACTATGTTGTATATTATTGAAGCTTGAATACATAGCTGGAATGTAAATGTTAGTGTATACACAGTGCACTAAATTCTAGTGTGAAGTTTTAAGAGAATTCTTGTTGTGATTGTATTACGGTTTTTGTTGGGTAATTTCTTGAACATAAATGTTTTTACGCATTTATGTTATGTTTAAGACAGTGATGCTATGTATGGTAGTGTCATTAGAGGATTAAGTGATTTATGGATTAAGTATAGTTTGGATATTGACTGTGGACGGAATGTGAATGTAGAATGAACGAGAGAGATGATACATGACTGTTTAGGAAGAAGAGATGGTTTAAGAGAATGTTGTATTAAGACTTGGGTTAATTCTTTAGGAGTTTCCATGAGGAGTTTTCCATGGCGTGTACGAGGGACGGACCTTACACGGGAGAATGCGGAGCGATGGTGGAGGAAGAGACCACATCGGCGCAGAGATGGCTAGACGGGGGAGTCTCCATCGTTACCAGTCGTAGAAACGACGGTGCTACTCACTAATGGCGGAAGAGTGTTCCTCGGGGAGGAACGTGTGAAATATGCATAATAGCATTTACAAGGAGAGTGTGTTTCTGGGAAATCATCATCTACGTGGATTCAGCGGCACAAGGATGTGTAAATGACGACATGCAGTGAGCCGTGATACGAACTCGTGAGTGTCTGTTAACTTGTGCAGTAATCTATTATTGAGATAGTATCTTTATATCATTTAATCACATGTATTGAGTGATTGCGATAAGATTGTGTGAACTGTGTGTTCGAGAAGTTGATTGGTATTGATGTTTTGAGGTGAAGAATTGTTGTAATTTGTGAGGAATTAATAAGTCTGTATCCTCCCAAATTCTGTGTTTGAAGTGTGAAGAGTGAAGAGTCAGTGTAATTAGATAGGGCAGAACACGTATACATAAAAGTAACTCCTTTATTCGCACTATAATCCACTTCATGACACACACAGACACAGACACACACACACACACACACACACACACACACACACACACCCCCACACACACACACACACACACACACACACACACACACACACACACACACACACACACACTGGGAGACATACCGCCCAGCTGAGAGAGAAGCCGACGACAGCGTGCTTGCTGGCCGTGTACACGGGGTGGTAGTGGGCCGCCACGATACCTGAAAACAGAAAACTATTAAAAAGCTAAAAACCAACTATACTTTTTTGCTTTGCACTCCTTTTAAAACAGTTTCAAGGCAATCAAAACAGTTTCAAGGCAATCAGACCAGTGTGATTTCGCGAGTGAAATATTCATTGCGGCTTGGATACTAATTATTTCTTCATAATGACTACACTTCTCGGCTAGGTATTATCACTTTAATAAACAGTAAATTCCTTTCCAATGCATATTTTACACGTGCAAACGACGGGTCTTCCCTGGATTTAATTAACATGGCAACCAGGTGACCCAGTAGTGCGTGAGGATTGAAGGGTTTTGATATAAAATTTAGTAGTCTCTATGAACCTAATTAATATGTCTTCACTAACAAATACTCCATTTGAAAAAAGGTAATGGTCCCCTTTCTAAATGGCAGTTCATGTAAAAATACAAGTCTGAACAAAACAAAAAACAGATACGAAAAAGCAAGTAAATGTACCCAGGTACCTCAAATGATCTATAGCGAGGTGGCCCTACCTGCCATGGAAGCGACGTTGATGATGACCCCCCCACGCCCCCCCTTGTCACGCCGCATGTGGTCCAGGGCCAGCTTGCAGCCTCGGATCTGTGCTGTCTGCACACACCCACACAATGGACAGTAAGGAACGCAAACGATTGAAAATTCACGCACGTATACGCACGCAGGCCTGCACTCACACACGTACGCACAGACGGACGGATGCACTGACGGACGGACGAACGAACGCGCACAAACACACACGCACGCACGCACGCACGCACGCACTCACACACGCACGCACAGACACACACACACAAACACACACACACACAAACAAACACACACACACACAAACACACTGACACACACAAACACACACACACATACACACATGCACACCCTTTTTGTATAACTGCTCTATCTCTCGCTCTTATTCTCGACCTCCCCCCCCGCCTCCACACTATATCTCTCTCTGTAAGTCTCTTGCTCTCACTCCTCCCTCTATGTGTCACTGTGTCACTGTGTCTCTTTTTGTCTATCTCTGTCGATTTGTCTGTCGGTCCATCTGTCTCTCTTGCCCCCCCCCCTCTCTCTCTCTCTCTCTCTCTCTCTCTCTCTTTCTTCCCCTGTCTCTACGTCTCTATCTATCAGTATGCCTGCCTGTCTGTCTGTCTGTCTGTCTGTCTGTCTGTCTGTCTGTCTCTCTCTCTCTCTCTCTCTCTCTCTCTCTCTCTCTCTCTCTCCGAGCAAGGCGTATAAAATACTGAAATATCACCATGAACAAAATAAGAAAACATGGGCCTCCTCGATCTGTTACACTCTGTACATGTACGGTTTTGATGAAGTATGGGAAAACCAAGGTGTTGGCGATGAGAGGGCGTTCCTAACAGCATTTAAAGAAACACTTATTTCATCCTATAAGCAAACCTGGCTTGAAAATGTACAGGGAAGTGAACGTTTCTCTCACATACAGAACCTTTAAAGCAACCCTAACATTATCCAACTATTTAAGTGATTTGAAACATATTAAAGCTAGAAATCTTCTGATTAGACTTAGATTGGGAGTATCTCCTCTGAAAGTGCATCGATTTCGCTTTAATTGAAATGCAACCTCCGCTGATTTATCTTGTCCATTTTGTTGTGGCAGTGTTGAAGATGAAGTCCACTTTGTTTTAGTATGCCCTAAATATGCTGAGTTAAGAGAATATTATATTCCACAAAAATACACTAGAATCCCATCATTGTTTAAATTAACCATGCTGTTTTCAAACACTAGTAAGCCGCTATTGCTACGTTTTTCTACATTTGTCATGAAGGCGCTTTCCATTCGTAATCCATAATCCGTAAACGAAACAGGGCGATACTAGTAGGATGTTCTTGTTTTTGTTTACTATGTGCATTTGTATGCTGGTGCTTGAGATGTGCTCATCTCCATGAAAAGGGCCCAAGGCCTACTCATTAAAACATTCAGACTTCAGACTTCAGACTTCAGACTTCTCTCTCTCTCTCTCTCTCTCTCTCTCTCTCTCTCTCTCTCTCTCTCTCTCTCTCTCTCTCTCTCTCTCTCTCTCTCTCTCAAAACGATGTTGCATACCGTATTAATGGCGAGCATCGTCTCCCAGATTCGTTCATCGAGAATGCCGGCATTGTTCACACAGACATCAAGACCACCAAAACTGGACACTGCTTTCTGGAAAACATCTGCAATGTACGGAGAAAACAACAGTTATCTACCCTGGATTCAAAGCAATCGGTTCTGTATTTCCCATGTAATACTACAAACAAAACAATCGGCTCTGTATTTCCCATGTAATACTACAAACAAAACAATCGGCTCTGTATTTCCCATGTAATACTATGAACAAAACAATCGGCTCTGTATTTCCCATGTAATACTATGAACAAAACAATCGGCTCTGTATTTCCCATGTAATACTACGAACAAAACAATCGGTTCTGTATTTCCCATGTAATACTATGAACAAAACAATCGGCTCTGTATTTCCCATGTAATACTACAAACAAAACAATGGGCTCTGTATTTACCATTTAATACTACGAACAAAACAATCGGCTCTGTTTTTACTATTTAAAACTACGAACAAAACAATCGGCTCTGTATTTCCCATGTAATACTACGAACAAAACAATCGGCTCTGTATTTCCCATGTAATACTACAAACAAAACAATCGGCTCTGTATTTACCATTTAATACTACAAACAAAACAATCGGCTCTGTATTTACTATTTAAAACTACGAACAAAACAATCGGTTCTGTATTTCCCATGTAATACTACAAACAAAACAATCGGCTCTGTATTTACCATTTAATACTACGAACAAAACAATCGGCTCTGTTTTTACCATTTAATACTACGAACAAAACAATCGGCTCTGTTTTTACTATTTAAAACTACGAACAAAACAATCGGCTCTGTTTTTACCATTTAATACTACGAACAAAACAATCGGCTCTGTTTTTACCATTTAATACTACGAACAAAACAATCGGCTCTGTTTTTACTATTTAAAACTACGAACAAAACAATCGGCTCTGTATTTACCATGTAATATTACGAACAAAACAATCGGCTCTGTTTTTACCATTTAATACTACGAACAAAACAATCGGCTCTGTATTTCCCATGTAATACTACGAACAAAACAATCGGCTCTGTATTTCCCATGTAATACTATGAACAAAACAATCGGCTATGTATTTCCCATGTAATACTATGAACAAAACAATCGGCTCTGTATTTCCCATGTAATACTACGAACAAAACAATCGGTTCTGTATTTCCCATGTAATACTACGAACAAAACAATCGGCTCTGTATTTCCCATGTAATACTACGAACAAAACAATGGGCTCTGTATTTCCCATGTAATACTACGAACAAAACAATCGGCTCTGTTTTTACCATTTAATACTACGAACAAAACAATCGGCTCTGTTTTTACCATTTAATACTACGAACAAAACAATCGGCTCTGTATTTCCCATGTAATATTACGAACAAAACAATCGGCTCTGTTTTTACCATTTAATACTACGAACAAAACAATCGGCTCTGTTTTTACCATTTAATACTACGAACAAAACAATCGGCTCTGTATTTCCCATGTAATACTACGAACAAAACAATCGGCTCTGTATTTACCATGTAATACTACGAACAAAACAATCGGCTCTGTTTTTACCATTTAATACTACGAACAAAACAATCGGCTCTGTTTTTACCATTTAATACTACGAACAAAACAATCGGCTCTGTTTTTAACATTTAATACTACGAACAAAACAATGGGCTCTGTTTTTACCATTTAATACTACGAACAAAACAATCGGCTCTGTTTTTACTATTTAAAACTACGAACAAAACAATCGGCTCTGTATTTACCATGTAATACTACGAACAAAACAATCGGCTCTGTTTTTACCATTTAATACTACGAACAAAACAATCGGCTCTGTATTTCCCATGTAATACTACGAACAAAACAATCGGTTCTGTATTTCCCATGTAATACTACGAACAAAACAATCGGCTCTGTTTTTTCCATTTAATACTACGAACAAAACAATCGGCTCTGTTTTTACCATTTAATACTACGAACAAAACAATCGGCTCTGTATTTCCCATGTAATACTACGAACAAAACAATCGGTTCTGTATTTCCCATGTAATACTACGAACAAAACAATCGGCTCTGTTTTTTCCATTTAATACTACGAACAAAACAATCGGCTCTGTTTTTACCATTTAATACTACGAACAAAACAATCGGCTCTGTTTTTACAATGTAATACTACGAACAAAACAATCGGCTCTGTTTTTACCATTTAATACTACGAACAAAACAATCGGCTCTGTATTTCCCATGTAATACTACGAACAAAACAATCGGCTCTGTATTTCCCATGTAATACTACGAACAAAACAATCGGCTCTGTATTTCCCATTTAATACTACGAACAAAACAATCGGCTCTGTTTTTACCATTTAATACTACGAACAAAACAATCGGCTCTGTTTTTACAATGTAATACTACGAACAAAACAATCGGCTCTGTATTTCCCATGTAATACTACGAACAAAACAATCGGCTCTGTATTTACCATGTAATACTACGAACAAAACAATGGGCTCTGTATTTACCATTTAATACTACGAACAAAACAATCGGCTCTGTTTTTACCATTTAATACTACGAACAAAACAATGGGCTCTGTATTTCCCATGTAATACTACGAACAAAACAATCGGCTCTGTTTTTACCATTTAATACTACGAACAAAACAATGGGCTCTGTTTTTACCATTTAATACTACGAACAAAACAATCGGCTCTGTTTTTACCATTTAATACTACGAACAAAACAATTGGCTCTGTATTTACCATGTAATACTACGAACAAAACAATCGGCTCTGTTTTTACCATTTAATACTACGAACAAAACAATCGGCTCTGTATTTCCCATGTAATACTACGAACAAAACAATCGGTTCTGTATTTCCCATGTAATACTACGAACAAAACAATCGGCTCTGTTTTTTCCATTTAATACTACGAACAAAACAATCGGCTCTGTTTTTACTATTTAAAACTACGAACAAAACAATCGGCTCTGTATTTCCCATGTAATACTACGAACAAAACAATCGGTTCTGTATTTCCCATGTAATACTACGAACAAAACAATCGGCTCTGTTTTTTCCATTTAATACTACGAACAAAACAATCGGCTCTGTTTTTACCATTTAATACTACGAACAAAACAATCGGCTCTGTTTTTACAATGTAATACTACGAACAAAACAATCGGCTCTGTTTTTACCATTTAATACTACGAACAAAACAATCGGCTCTGTATTTCCCATGTAATACTACGAACAAAACAATCGGCTCTGTATTTCCCATGTAATACTACGAACAAAACAATCGGCTCTGTATTTCCCATTTAATACTACGAACAAAACAATCGGCTCTGTTTTTACCATTTAATACTACGAACAAAACAATCGGCTCTGTTTTTACAATGTAATACTACGAACAAAACAATCGGCTCTGTATTTCCCATGTAATACTACGAACAAAACAATCGGCTCTGTATTTACCATGTAATACTACGAACAAAACAATGGGCTCTGTATTTACCATTTAATACTACGAACAAAACAATCGGCTCTGTTTTTACCATTTAATACTACGAACAAAACAATGGGCTCTGTATTTCCCATGTAATACTACGAACAAAACAATCGGCTCTGTTTTTACCATTTAATACTACGAACAAAACAATCGGCTCTGTTTTTACCATTTAATACTACGAACAAAACAATCGGCTCTGTATTTCCCATGTAATACTACGAACAAAACAATCGGCTCTGTTTTTACCATTTAATACTACGAACAAAACAATGGGCTCTGTATTTCCCATGTAATACTACGAACAAAACAATCGGCTCTGTTTTTACCATTTAATACTACGAACAAAACAATCGGCTCTGTTTTTACCATTTAATACTACGAACAAAACAATGGGCTCTGTATTTCCCATGTAATACTACGAACAAAACAATCGGTTCTGTATTTCCCATTTAATACTACGAACAAAACAATCGGCTCTGTATTTCCCATGTAATACTACGAACAAAACAATCGGCTCTGTATTTCCCATTTAATACTACGAACAAAACAATCGGCTCTGTTTTTACCATTTAATACTACGAACAAAACAATCGGCTCTGTTTTTACAATGTAATACTACGAACAAAACAATCGGCTCTGTATTTCCCATGTAATACTACGAACAAAACAATCGGCTCTGTATTTACCATGTAATACTACGAACAAAACAATGGGCTCTGTATTTACCATTTAATACTACGAACAAAACAATCGGCTCTGTTTTTACCATTTAATACTACGAACAAAACAATGGGCTCTGTATTTCCCATGTAATACTACGAACAAAACAATCGGCTCTGTTTTTACCATTTAATACTACGAACAAAACAATCGGCTCTGTTTTTACTATTTAAAACTACGAACAAAACAATCGGCTCTGTATTTCCCATGTAATACTACGAACAAAACAATCGGCTCTGTTTTTACTATTTAAAACTACGAACAAAACAATGGGCTCTGTATTTCCCATGTAATACTACGAACAAAACAATCGGCTCTGTTTTTACCATTTAATACTACGAACAAAACAATCGGCTCTGTTTTTACCATTTAATACTACGAACAAAACAATGGGCTCTGTATTTCCCATGTAATACTACGAACAAAACAATCGGTTCTGTATTTCCCATGTAATACTACAAACAAAACAATCGGCTCTGTATTTACTATTTAAAACTACGAACAAAACAATCGGCTCTGTATTTCCCATGTAATACTACGAACAAAACAATCGGCTCTGTATTTCCCATGTAATACTACGAACAAAACAATCGGCTCTGTATTTCCCATGTAATACTACGAACAAAACAATCGGCTCTATATTTACCAGGTCACTCTCCCACAACACATACAAACCCGACGGAGTTATTTCCGAAAATCGTCTCTTTCTGGCGAATTTGGACGCGCACAGGAAGACTATCGCCCAACTGTCCTAGCTGCTAGAACATAACAGACGACAGGCGGATTATCCTGGCCACTCAAATAAAACAACACTGTCCTAGCTGCTAGAACATAACAGACGACAGGCGGATTATCCTGGCCACTCAAATAAAACAACACTGTCCTAGCTGCTAGAACATAACAGACGACAGGCGGATTATCCTGGCCACTCAAATAAAACAACTTTGTTGCACAGGTCAAGTACGATAGCCTGCATTGACTACCTTCAAGCTGTTGGGCATTTGTGACGTCACATTGTGCGAAGATGACCCTGTCGGCGCCATATTGTTTCCGTAGTTCTGTTTCCAGGCCTTTGCCTGCGTCGGCGTTGACATCACAAAACAGAACCTGTTTGAAAATAATGTACTCATATCAACTCGGTAGCGTCTTTAATCCCCAGAACCAGATGAATTAAAGTATTATGACGTCATTCGCTCATCCATCCATCCATTCGCTCAATCATCTGTCGACCCATCATTTGGTCCATTGGCATCTGTCCCTTCTTGTACTCTTATCGTTTACCTATACATAGAATAGTAGACAAATTAATCAAACAACTAATCAATCAATCAGTCAATCAATCAATCAACCAATCAATCAATCAACCAGCCAACCAACTAACCAACCAAACAATATTCTGCCATCACAATGACTTCAATGATTTCTTCAAAGCAGACAGTGTGTATCAGGACTGAGAGCTGGATCTAGAGAGAGAGAGAGAGAGAGAGAGAGAGAGAGAGAGAGAGGGGGGGGGGGGGGTCCTTGGTTACGGAAGCCCCAACACACACCCCCCTTACCCGGAAAATGAACCCTTTTTTCTCAAGGAGAGACCAAAAATACATATTTTAAAAAAAAATCAACAGCATCTGAGGGGGCAAGGCCTGGACAACAAATGTACGTCTGCCTCATTGGGGAAGCCCCCTCCCTCTCACACACTTGTGCCTTGTGCATGATCACACTCACTGCCACTGCAACAACACTAGGATGGGGGGGGGGGGGGGGGGTGGAGTTTGGACGGGGACATGGGGATAGCAAGGTCCACATACGCATGAAGACTTATAGAAATGCACAGATTCAGCCTGGACATGAAAGAAAGTGACCAGCACCACTGACCTTGGCTCCCTTGGCTAACAACGCCTCGATGATTGCTCGCCCAATCCCACTCGCCCCGCCCGTCACGAACACGCGCTTGTCTCCGATCTCCAGCATCGTTACCGGTCTTCTAACTAATTATCATTAATACATCAAACACACAGCTCCATCAAAGACCTGCCAAACTGAATCACTTGCTGATTTCTGTCGTCTGTGTCGGTTTGCAGTCCTGATAACTTGACTGAGCTGTCGTTGTCCGGTGGTAATGGGAAGACCTTGACCTAAAAGCTTGCACCTCGCGTGTACAGGTGGTGTTATCTTTGTGAGTGTTTGAGTGGGTCACTCGATTTCAGTGTGTAAAGGCTGTGTGCACGACAGGCACAGAACTGGTGTACATGGCACTGTCGACAGCTTAATAACTTGATTGATAGTGTAGGTTTAATATCTGTTGCAAGAAAGCTGTTGTTTGAAAGTGTGATTGCTACAAGTCCTACTGGTAAGATAAAGTCATTGCTAGAAGTCCTACTGGTAAGATAAAGTCATTGCTACAAGTCCTACTGGTAAGATAAAGTCATTGCTACAAGTCCTACTGGTAAGATAAAGTCATTGCAACAAGTCCTACTGGTAAGATAAAGTCATTGCTACAAGTCCTACTGGTAAGATAAAGTCATTGCTACAAGTCCTACTGGTAAGATAAAGTCATTGCTACAAGTCCTACTGGTAAGATAAAGTCATTGCTACAAGTCCTACTGGTAAGATAAAGTCATTGCTACAAGTCCTACTGGTAAGATAAAGTCATTGCTACAAGTCCTACTGGTAAGATAAAGTCATTGCTACAAGTCCTACTGGTAAGATAAAGTCATTGCAACAAGTCCTACTGGTAAGATAAAGTCATTGCTACAAGTCCTACTGGTAAGATAAAGTCATTGCTACAAGTCCTACTGGTAAGATAAAGTCATTGCTACAAGTCCTACTGGTAAGATAAAGTCATTGCTACAAGTCCTACTGGTAAGATAAAGTCATTGCTACAAGTCCTACTGGTAAGATAAAGTCATTGCTACAAGTCCTACTGGTAAGATAAAGTCATTGCTACAAGTCCTACTGGTAAGATAAAGTCATTGCTACAAGTCCTACTGGTAAGATAAAGTCATTGCTACAAGTCCTACTGGTAAGATAAAGTCATTGCTACAAGTCCTACTGGTAAGATAAAGTCATTGCTACAAGTCCTACTGGTAAGATAAAGTCATTGCTACAAGTCCTACTGGTAAGATAAAGTCATTGCTACAAGTCCTACTGGTAAGATAAAGTCATTGCTACAAGTCCTACTGGTAAGATAAAGTCAGGAATCAGAAGCGTCGTGTACTTTCGTCAAATGGCTGGGTAAGGGCTTACTCACTAATGCATCTACAGTCACACGTTTTGGTTTGTGATTTGTATTCGGGTCACAGAGAAAAAGTATCTCATGCGCTCACGTGTGTGTGTGTGTGTGTGTGTGTGTGTGTGTGTGTGTGTGTGTGTGTGTGTGTGTGTGTGTGTGTGTGTGTGTGTGTGTGTGTGTGCCCCTAGCTATGTCTGTACAGAGAAAGAAAAACAGACAGACAGAAAAACAAGTCGCGTAAGGCGAAAATACAACTTTTAGTCAAGCTCAGTCGAACTCACAGAATGAAACTGAACGCATTGCATTTTTTCCGCAAGACCGTACACTCGTAGCATCGTCTGTCCACCGCTCGTGGCAAAGGCAGTGAAATTAACAATCCAGAAAAGCGCGGTAGCGGTTGCGCTGTCGAGGAGGATAGGACGCTTTTCTATATCTCTATTCTTTTTAACTCTCTGAACGTGTTTTTAATTCAAACATATCATATCTATATCTATATGTTTTTGGAATCAGGAACGGACAAGGAATAAGATGAAATTGTTTTTAAATCGATTTCGGAAATTTAATTTTAATCATAATTTTTATATTTTTAATTTTCAGAGCTTGTTTTTAAATCCGAATATAACATATTTGTATGTTTTTGGAATCAGAAAATGATGAAGAATACGATAAACGTAATTTTGGATCGTTTTATAAAAAAAAATTTACAATTTTTAGATTTTTAATGACCAAAGTCATTAATCAATTTTTAAGCCTCCAAGCTGAAATGCAATACCAAAGTCCGGGCTTCGTCGAAGATTGCTTGGCCAAAATTTCAAACAATTTTATTGAAAAATGAGAGTGTGACAGTGCCTCCTCAACTTTTACAAAAAGCCGGATATGACGTCATCAAAGACATTTATCGAAAAAATGAAAAAAACGTCTGGGGATATCATACCCAGGAACTTTCATGTAAAATTTCATACAGATCGGTCCAGTAGTTTACTCTGAATCGCTCTACACACACACACACACACAGACACAGACACACGTACACCACGACCCTCGTTACGATTCCCCTTCTATGTTAAAACATTTAGTCAAAACTTGACTAAATGTAAAAAACCAAGACAACAACAACAACAACAACAACAACAACAACAACAACAACAACAACAACAACAACAACAACAACAACAACAACAACAACAACAACAACAACAACAACAACAACAACAACAAGGCCAATCATAATAATCAGCATTTATTTCACATCTGAGGGTTTAAGGGACGTCTGAGACGGGTTATCCACAACCATAGGATTGGAGACACCATCCATGTCGACCAGTTGTCTTTTCCGGTAGGTGGCGCCCTTTCCGCGCCAGACTTCCAAGATGGCGCCGTTGTTGTCTGAGTCTTCCACCAGTCTCATGAACGCTTGCACCACCTCCTCTGGCCTGGGGGAAGACAGACATGAAAATGCACAGACATCTCTTACTCTTAGGTGGTTTTGCATGGCATGACTCACTAAACGATAATACCTGGACGAACTCCGGATGTCACTGTGTCTGGTTTGTATTGGCTGTGAAAGAGTGAATACTCTTGCTTTTACAGAGGCAAGCTTTCCAGCGGCCAGGCACTAGCGAGGGGTGTGTCTGAAACATGTGACATTATAGGCCAGGCACTAGCGAGGGGTGTGTCTGAAACACGCGGATAAGGAGAACGTGTAGAAAGCTTGCCTCACTAAAAGCCAAAGTACTCACTCGTTCACAACCAATACAAACTCGGCAGAGTTATTTCCGGAGCTCGTCTGTTCAGGCCCACTGAAGACTGTGACACTCTATGTCAAACTTGACGGAGCTCGTCTATTCAGGCCCACTGAAGACTGTGACACTCTATGTCAAACTTGACGGAGCTCGTCTATTCAGGCCCACTGAAGACTGTGACACTCTATGTCAAACTTGACGGAGCTCGTCTATTCAGGCCCACTGGAGACTGTGACACTCTATGTCAAACTTGACGGAGCTCGTCTATTCAGGCCCACCGAAGACTGTGACACTCTATGTCAAATTTGACGGAGCTCGTCTATTCAGGCCCACTGAAGACTGTGACACTCTATGTCAAACTTGACGGAGCTCGTCTATTCAGGCCCACTGAAGACTGTGATACTCTATGTCAAACTTGACGGAGCTCGTCTATTCAGGCCCACTGAAGACTGACACTCTATGTCAAACTTGACGGAGCTCGTCTATTCAGGCCCACTGAAGACTGTGACACTCTATGTCAAACTTGACGGAGCTCGTCTATTCAGGCCCACTGAAGACTGTGACACTCTATGTCAAACTTGACGGAGCTCGTCTATTCAGGCCCACTGAAGACTGTGACACTCTATGTCAAACTTGACCAGTTATTTCCGGAGCTCGTCTATTCAGGCCCACTGAAGACTGTGACACTCTATGTCAAACTTGACCAAATAGAAAGTGGTCTTTGAAGGCATACTGACTGCAGCATTGTGTCGGCCGCCCTCTCCCTGAAGTTGTCCATGTCAAAGATCTGGTCTTCCTGTAGTGACGTCATCATGTCCGTGTTGACCGAGACCGGACACAGGCAGCACCACCTCACACCCATCGCCCCGGCCATCGGATTTCTCTGGGATCATCATCATCATCATCATCATCATCGTCGTCGTCGTCGTCGTCGTCGTCAACATCATCATCATCGTACGCCATCATCAAAGGCATCGTCGTCACCTCATCGTCATAATCACCTCATCGTCATAATCACCTGTGATCATCATCATCGTCATCATCATCGTCATAGTCGTCGTCAACGTCATCATCATCGTAAACGTCATCAGCATCACTTTGTCCACGATCGACAGTACTATAAACTTTCTTCATTAACAACTTGACAAGCCCGCCGTTCACAGACGCAACAGAGAGCTAGAGAGATACATAGACAGACATCGGGCAAACAGGCAGACAGACAGATCGACAAACAGGCTGACAGGCAGACGAACGGACACACAGAAAAGTTGACAAACAGGTAGCTAGACAGACAGACAGACATACGCATAGACAGACAGACAAAAAGACAGACTCACGGCCCAGCTGGTGGTGTATCCAACGACGGCGTGTTTACTGGCGCAGTACGCAGGGAACCAGTGGCACGGGATCAACCCTGTACAGGACAACAATAGTGTTACACTTGAAGCAAAAGAACTATAAATCAACACTGGAGAGACGGAAAAGAAGAAAGAAGGAAAGATGGCCTTTCTAACAAAGATTCAGTTGCATGTACATCGAAAGAAAAACATTCATTACAAAATCTACAATTGTTACAAGAAATTTGTAGTACGTATAGAAATATGTATACCCGCAAAAGAAAAGCCTTCAATTAGGTGTGTATTCAATTTACGTAAGATAATCCTTTGGCAAGCAGCTACACACTCCTCGCTGGACCAATGTTGAATGACTACGGAGGGAGAGGGATGATGATGACACCTGAACCTCACCTGCCATGGATACGGTGTTGACGATGACCCCCCCACGTCCCCCCTCGTCACGCCTCATGTGCTCCAGAGCCAGCTGACTGCCCCGTATCTGACCCATCTGCACACCGCCACGGACACGTGGAACATACAACCACCAGGAAAGGTGAAACGTAACCTTCGCACCCCTCCTAAAGCATTAATTCCCCCCGTGCCATTTCATTCAAAGTTTCTCTGCCCTTTAAGGCACCCAAACTTGGATCTGTCGCACACCGCTCAAATAAGGGTACCCCGAAAAATCGACCTGATAAAAACGTAAGGTGCCAAATTAAAACAATTAACAAAAAATCACGAGGACAAAATCAAATCAATTATCTATCCAGAACAGGTTGTTTTGCTGTTACGTAATTGTTGTGTCATGTCATTCTTACTGCCGCAGGTGTCGATGGCATGAGCGGTCAAAAACGGGAGGTTTTTGCGTCAATTAACAATTTTGAGGGGTACACTGTCAAAAAGCGCTTTGTTTCAGCAATGACCAGGTAGATTGCTTTGAAACTTTCAGAATACAGTATTCTGCCTACATGCTAGAGGTACTTCGAGTACATTTGTGTGTGTTAAGATGTTATGAAATGTTCCAAAAAGAGTATTAAAACCCGGCATAGGATTGTTGACTTATATCCAAAAAAGTTGGACTTCGCTTGCCTGCAGACAGAGGATTGATACAAGTACTGCCTGCAGACAGAGGATTGACACAAGTACTGCCTACAGACAGAGGATTGACACAAGTACTGCCTGCAGACAGAGGATTGATACAAGTACTGCCTGTTTCATTTGCGTATGACCACTTGAGTAAAGTTGAAGTTGTTTACCGTGTTGATCTGAATCATTTTCTCCCGTCATGCACTAATGATCATGACGATGTTTACCGTGTTGGTCTGTATCATTTTCTCCCATCGTGCACTAATGATCATGACGATGTTTACCGTGTTGGTCTGTATCATTTTCTCCCAGATCCGCTCGTCCATGACGCCGGCATTGTTGACACAGATGTCCACCGCTCCCCACTGACTGACCGCCCGCTGGAAGGAGGCTGACCGGTGCCAGACACACATTGATACACTGGAAGGAGGCTGACCAGTGAGACACACATTGATACACTGGAAGGAGGCTGACCGGTGCGACACACATTGATACACTGGAAGGAGGCTGACCGGTGAGACACACATTGATACACTGGAAGGAGGCTGACCGGTGCGACACACATTGATACACTGGAAGGAGGCTGACCAGTGAGACACACATTGATACACTGGAAGGAGGCTGACCGGTGAGACACACATTGATACACTGGAAGGAGGCTGACCGGTGAGACACACATTGATACACTGGAAGGAGGCTGACCGGTGAGACACACATTGATACACTGGAAGGAGGCTGACCAGTGAGACACACATTGATACACTGGAAGGAGGCTGACCGGTGAGACACACATTGATACACTGGAAGGAGGCTGACCAGTGAGACACACATTGATACACTGGAAGGAGGCTGACCGGTGCGACACACATTGATACACTGGAAGGAGGCTGACCAGTGAGACACACATTGATACACTGGAAGGAGGCTGACCGGTGAGACACACATTGATACACTGGAAGGAGGCTGACCGGTGAGACACACATTGATACACTGGAAGGAGGCTGACCGGTGAGACACACATTGATACACTGGAAGGAGGCTGACCAGTGAGACACACATTGATACACTGGAAGGAGGCTGACCAGTGAGACACACATTGATACACTGGAAGGAGGCTGACCGGTGAGACACACATTGATACACTGGAAGGAGGCTGACCGGTGCCAGACACACATTGATACACTGGAAGGAGGCTGACCAGTGAGACACACATTGATATACTGGAAGGAGGCTGACCGGTGAGACACACATTGATACACTGGAAGGAGGCTGACCGGTGAGACACACATTGATACACTGGAAGGAGGCTGACCAGTGAGACACACATTGATATACTGGAAGGAGGCTGACCAGTGAGACACACATTGATACACTGGAAGGAGGCTGACCGGTGAGACACACAATGATACACTGGAAGGATGCTGACCAGTGAGACACACATTGATACACTGGAAGGAGGCTGACCAGTGAGACACACATTGATACACTGGAAGAAGGCTAACCGGTGAGACACACATTGATATACTGGAAGGAGGCTGATCGGTGAGACACACATTGATACACTGGAAGGATGCTGACCGGTGAGACACACATTGATACACTGGAAGGAGGCTGACCGGTGCGACACACATTGATACACTGGAAGGAGGCTGACCGGTGCCAGACACATTGATACACTGGAAGGAGGCTGATCGGTGAGACACACATTGAAACACTGGAAGGAGGCTGACCGGTGAGACACACATTGATACACTGGAAGGATGCTGACCGGTGAGACACACATTGATACACTGGAAGGAGGCTGACCGGTGAGACACACATTGATACACTGGAAGGAGGCTGACCAGTGAGACACACAATGATATACTGGAAGGAGGCTGAGCGGTGCGACACACATTGATACACTGGAAGGAGGCTGACCAGTGAGACACACAATTGATACACTGGAAGGAGGCTGACCAGTGAGACACACATTGATACACTGGAAGGAGGCTGACCAGTGAGACACACATTGAAACACTGGAAGGAGGCTGACCGGTGAGACACACATTGATATACTGGAAGGAGGCTGATCGGTGAGACACACATTGATACACTGGAAGGATGCTGACCGGTGAGACACACATTGATACACTGGAAGGAGGCTGACCGGTGCGACACACATTGATACACTGGAAGGAGGCTGACCAGTGAGACACACATTGATACACTGGAAGGATGCTGACCGGTGAGACACACATTGATACACTGGAAGGATGCTGACCGGTGAGACACACATTGATACACTGGAAGGAGGCTGTCCGGTGAGACACACATTGATACACTGGAAGGAGGCGGACCGGTGAGACACACATTGATACACTGGAAGGAGGCTGACCGGTGTGACACACATTGATACACTGGAAGGAGGCTGATCCGGTGAGACACACATTGATACACTGGAAGGAGGCTGACCGGTGAGACACACATTGATACACTGGAAGGATGCTGACCGGTGAGACACACATTGATACACTGGAAGGAGGCTGACCAGTGAGACACACATTGATACACTGGAAGGAGGCTGACCGCTTTGACACACATTGATACACTGGAAGGAGGCTGACCAGTGAGACACACATTGATACACTGGAAGGAGGCTGACCGGTGAGACACACATTGATACACTGGAAGGAGGCTGACCAGTGAGACACACATTGATACACTGGAAGGAGGCTGACCGGTGTGAGACACACATTGATACACTGGAAGGAGGCTGACCGGTGCCAGACACACATTGATACACTGTAAGGAGGCTGACCGGTGAGACACACATTGATACACTGGAAGGAGGCTGACCGGTGAGACACACATTGATACACTGGAAGGAGGCTGACCGGTGTGACACACATTGATACACTGGAAGGAGGCTGACCGGTGAGATACACATTGATACACTGGAAGGAGGCTGACCAGTGAGACACACAATGATACACTGGAAGGAGGCTGACCGGTGAGACACACATTGATACACTGGAAGGAGGCTGACCGGTGAGACACACATTGATACACTGGAAGGAGGCTGACCGGTGTGAGACACACATTGATACACTGGAAGGAGGCTGACCAGTGAGACACACATTGATACACTGGAAGGAGGCTGACCAGTGAGACACACATTGATACACTGGAAGGAGGCTGACCGGTGAGACACACATTGATACACTGGAAGGAGGCTGACCAGTGAGACACACATTGATACACTGGAAGGAGGCTGACCAGTGAGACACACATTGATACACTGGAAGGAGGCTGACCAGTGAGACACACATTGATACACTGGAAGGAGGCTGACCGGTGAGACACACATTGATACACTGGAAGGAGGCTGACCAGTGAGACACACATTGATACACTGGAAGGAGGCTGACCGGTGAGACACACATTGATACACTGGAAGGAGGCTGACCGGTGAGACACACATTGATATACTGGAAGGAGGCTGACCGGTGAGACACACATTGATACACTGGAAGGAGGCTGACCAGTGAGACACACATTGATACACTGGAAGGAGGCTGACCAGTGAGACACACATTGATACACTGGAAGGAGGCTGACCGGTGAGACACACATTGATACACTGGAAGGAGGCTGACCAGTGAGACACACATTGATACACTGGAAGGAGGCTGACCAGTGAGACACACATTGATACACTGGAAGGAGGCTGACCAGTGAGACACACATTGATACACTGGAAGGAGGCTGACCGGTGAGACACACATTGATACACTGGAAGGAGGCTGACCGGTGAGACACACATTGATACACTGGAAGGATGCTGACCGGTGAGACACACTGAGACACACATTGATACACTGGAAGGAGGCTGACCAGTGAGACACACATTGATACACTGGAAGGAGGCTGACCAGTGAGACACACATTGATACACTGGAAGGAGGCTGACCAGTGAGACACACATTGATACACTGGAAGGAGGCTGACCAGTGAGACACACATTGATACACTGGAAGGAGGCTGACCAGTGAGACACACATTGATACACTGGAAGGAGGCTGACCGGTGAGACACACATTGATACACTGGAAGGATGCTGACCGGTGAGACACACTGAGACACACATTGATACACTGGAAGGAGGCTGACCAGTGAGACACACATTGATACACTGGAAGGAGGCGGACCGGTGAGACACACATTGATACACTGGAAGGAGGCTGACCGGTGAGACACACATTGATACACTGGAAGGAGGCTGACCAGTGAGACACACATTGATACACTGGAAGGATGCTGACCAGTGAGACACACATTGATACACTGGAAGGATGCTGACCGGTGAGACACACATTGATACACTGGAAGGAGGCTGACCGGTGAGAGACACACATTGATATACTGGAACGCACTTGAAAGCTGTGTGTGTGTGTGTGTGTGTGTGTGTGTGCGTACGTACGTGCGTGTGTGTGTGATTGTGTGTGTGTGTGTGTGTGTATGTGTATGTGCGTACGTGCGTGTGTGTGTGTGTGTGTGTGTGTGTGTGTGTGTGTGTGTGTCACTATGAGCGTATATGTGTTTGCGTGTCACTGTGCGTGTGTGTGTGCCAGTGTGTGTGTGTGTGTGCGCGTGTGTGTGTGTGCGCGTGTGTGTGAGTGTGAGTGTGTGTGTGTGTGTGTGTGTGTGCGTGTGTTAGGATGTGTGTGTGTGTCGGTGTGTGTGTGTGCCTTCCTGCCTGTGTGTGTGTGTGTGTGTGTGTGTGTGTGTGTGAAGGATTTGTTGCGATAATTTGTGTTCATGAGTTTCAGGAAATATGTAAGCAACTCAAATCGCATACCTTTCATCTGATCTGCATCAGTGACGTCACACTGTGAAAAGATGACGTGATCAGCGCCATATTTGCCCTGCAGTTCTGCCTCTGCTGCCCTGCCCGTGTCAGCGTTGACGTCACAAAACAAAACCTGAAGCAATTGAGTGGATCCAAAGGAAAATGCAGATTACTCTTTGTTATCTTGCTGGAACCGACTAAAATTGTGTCGGTATACCCAGCCTGTTAATCGCGACAAAATCATTTTGAAAGAATAAGACTTTTTTCCTTGAAGAGCGGCTCAACTTAGGAACACGTTTAACATAGCCCCCCCCCCCCCCCCCCCCCCCCACCCTTGCACAAAACACCCATTCTAATAGACGAACTTAGGAAATGACTTGTATGTGTTGTGAAAGGGTGACTACTTTTGGCTGCTCGTTGAGACGCCAGTCAGTGATTGGCCTATGAATGATTTCGCACGGGAAAGCAAGCCTAATATTTTTCAAAAATAAACACTTTACATCATTTTTATACAAGCCCGACAGTTATTTCCGAACATCGTCTACTCGACCAGCAAGTCAATATTGCAATGTGCGTGTATGTCTTGGCCTCAGCGGCGTGAACGTGTATGTGGGTTCGTGGGTGTGTTATCCTTTGTTCTGTGTATGAAGGTGGAACATTTGAAGGGTATTTTTCTGTGTGTGTGTGTGTGTGTGTGTGTGTGTGTGTGTGTGTCAGTGTGTACGCGTGCGTGTTTGCGGCAAGATTTTGTGTGTGCATGGTTGGTCATACCGGCAGGGAAATGTTTTGTGAAAGTGCTCGTGGATTCGACCAGTGCATGTGCACCCGTGTGTATGCGTTTAGTACAGATGTTACTCTAGTTGTTTACCAGTAAACGCACTGCGTCAATAGTCGTGAAACCAGAGACATGACTCCAGTCAGGCGTGTGACACATGTTAGGGGGGAGAACTCAGTATACACTGCAAATATCGCGAAACACTTCCTGTAAGACCCAATTTAAGACCCCCTCCCTTGCAAGATTTAGACCCTATTTTCTAAGATTTTCTGTTCGTAACCACTGTAAATTAGGCCTCATTTGAACGACACCAGCCTTTTTAAGACCCGATTTTCTCAGATTTTGGAAGTCTTAAAATTAGGGGGGCGAGGGGTTCCACGGTAATTACCGTGACAACGTCCACGTGATAATCTCCTACCTTGGCTCCTTTCTCCAGCAGAGCTTGACACATCCCCCTCCCCAAGCCTCTCGCTCCCCCCGTCAGAAACACACCCTTGTCTTTCACGTCCATGCCGCCTTGTAGAGTCCTCGTTTGAATAGATATGAAGCCTGGTTTAAAAGCCTCACGCGCTGGGCCCTTTTGTCACAGCGCAACGAGGTCACATTGTGTAAGCACAGATCTTGTTGGAGCGGCAGTGAGAGAGCAACACGCGCTTTATCATGGCCTAATTCGAACCACAGGAGCTTGTATCAATGTGCCGGTCGATTGGCAAAAAAGTATGATAATGCTTATTCTATTACCCTCGGGAAAAACACACACTATCTTATTATCTCACTGTAAACCCATACACAATTAAAAAACAAATTGAGTCTTATATTTTAAGTTAGAGTAAGGCAAAAGGGGCAGCGTACTTCAATCGACCAGCACATTGATACAAGCTCCTGCGATTCGAGCATACCATACACACGCATGAAAATGATTAGAAGTGTGTGTCCTCCACTGGTTATAAATCGCGTGCATATAAAATGCACGGACACGTGTTGTTTAGGGTCTGACCGTGACGAACATTGATTTTTGTGGACCAATGACAATGCGTGTCACACCACAGGCACGTCAAAAAGTGTTCATTTCTGTGTGGTGGTTTTACCCCGTCTAATTCCACTCGCACACACTCCGCTTGACTATGTCACAAAGAGGATGAAAGAAAGACCGACCGTCAGATTGACAGAAAGACCGACCGACAGATTGACAGAAAGACCGACCGTCAGATTGACAGAAAGACCGACCGACAGATTGACAGAAAGACCGACCGTCAGATTGACAGAAAGACCGACCGACAGATTGACAGAAAGACTGACTGTCAGATTGACAGAAAGACCGACCGACAGATTGACAGAAAGACCGACCGTCAGATTGACAGAAAGACCGACCAACAGATTGACAGAAAGACCGACCGTCAAATTGACAGAAAGACCGACCGACAGATTGACAGAAAGACCGACCGACAGATTGACAGAAAGACCGACCGTCAGATTGACAGAAAGACCGACCGTCAGATTGACAGAAAGACCGACCGACAGATTGACAGAAAGACCGACCGTCAGATTGACAGAAAGACCGACCAACAGATTGACAGAAAGACCGACCGTCAGATTGACAGAAAGACCGCCCATCAGATTGACAGAAAGACCGACCGACAGATTGACAGAAAGACCAACCGACAGATTGACAGAAAGACCGACCGTCAGATTGACAGAAAGACCGAACGTCAGATTGACAGAAAGACCGACCGTCAGATTGACAGAAAGACCGACCGTCAGATTGACAGAAAGACCGACCATCAGATTGACAGAAAGACCGACCGACAGATTGACAGAAAGACCGACCGACAGATTGACAGAAAGACCGAACGTCAGATTGACAGAAAGACTGACTGTCAGATTGACAGAAAGACCGACCGTCAGATTGACAGAAAGACCGACCGTCAGATTGACAGAAAGACCGACCGTCAGATTGACAGAAAGACCGACCGTCAGATTGACAGAAAGACCGACCGTCAGATTGACAGAAAGACCGACCGTCAGATTGACAGAAAGACCGACCGTCAGATTGACAGAAAGACCGACCGACACATTGACAGAAAGACCGACCGACAGATTGACAGAAAGACCGACCGACAGATTGACAGAAAGACCGACCGACAGATTGACAGAAAGACCGACCGTCAGATTGACAGGAAAGACCGACCGACAGATTTACAGAAAGACCAACTGACAGATTGACAGAAAGACCGACCGTCATATTGACAGAAAGACCGACCGACAGACAGATAAACACGCAGACAGACAGACAGACAGACAGACAGACAGACAGACAGACAGACCGACCGACAGATAAACACACAAACTGACAGACAGACAGAGAGACCGAAAAACCGACAGACAGACAGACATACAAACTGACAGACAGACAGACAGACTGACTGACTGCAAGACAGACAGGGGTTAATCAGGCACAATGTTTAATACTGAAATCATGGAAAGCACAACAACTGTTTGCATAAAAGTCACGTTGCGTAAATAAACGAATCAAAAACAAGAAGTGCAGGTTATTGGAACTTTAATTATTGACCAAACAAAACGTAACACTTACTAGTACGGCGACAGACAAACACGTATGGTAGAAATTATGAAATAATCTTATAATTGTGGTTGAAACTCACGTGCAAGATTAAGCAACCTAATTAGTCACTGTACCACTATAGCAAAACCAAGCCTGTCAACTCTTGCATCCGATCTTTCATTACTCCCCATCTGCGGTTTGCCTTGTGCTTTAAAAATCATGTAAATATAATGTTTTATTTCTGAGTAAAATTGGCAATCTGGGTCTACTGGCTGGGTCCAGGCACAGGGGGGTGGGCGGTGAGCGGATTGTCGATGAGCATCGGGTTGGACTGTCCGTCATCGTCCACCAGCATCCTCCGCTTGTAGACCCCGCCCTGAACCTTGTTGACCACCATCATGCTGCCATTGTTCTCCGTGTCCTGCACCAGCGTCATGAAGGCCTTCACCACGTCTTCAGGTCTGAACACACACACAACTTCCATGAACAGGGCTGGACCTAGTGTATGAGAGGGAGGGGCTTGCAACATGAGGCAAGGGTACAGGGGCTGGACCTAGTGTATGAGAGGGAGGGGCTTGCAACATGAGGCAAGGGTACAGGGGCTGGACCTAGTGTATGAGAGGGAGGGGCTTCCAACATGAGGCAAGGGTACAGGGGCTGGACCTTGTGTACGAGAGGGAGGGGCTTCCAACATGAGGCAAGGGTGCAGGGGCTGGACCTAGTGTATGAGAGGGAGGGGCTATGAGGTAGGGATACGGGGGTTAAAAGGTTAACTGAGGGAGTCGTAAAATCGGGGAAAATGTACAGAGGCTCTGAACAGACAATCTGAAGAAGCATAGTCATAAAATGGAGGAAGTGTTAAATCCGGGGGGGTCCAATGTGAGCACTTACTCTATCATCAAGGGCTGCATTTTCTGCATGAACTGGTCAGCAGTCTTGACCTGTCCCTCTTTCAGCTGCAGCATGCCCGTGTTGACCGGCATGGGACACAGGCAGCACCACCTGACTCCTTGTCCGGCAACCTCGGGGTCCCTCTGGACGCCCAACACAGAGCATACTATACTACCCGACATAACAAAAGGATGCAGATGCGTTTGAGAGCAGATCCTTCTGATGAGGCCGTTTATCGTAAACCCATTTATATGACTGGAAAGGCCGTTTATTCCTCTACCTTATTCAGAAAACAGATTTAGTTTACATGACGTAGTGTCGATACAGTGGAACCTACAACACAGACACCCCCCAAAATCAAATTCGCAAAGTCAAGGTTCCCGCGTTAAAATTGATAAGAAATCAGAACTGCTAAAACGAAACATGTTTAGCATGTCCTTAGACAAAACAATCAAATCTGTATCCAAATTAGTCAGTTTTGTTCACATATCTTGTCTAACATGGACGCTATGGCATGCTGAGCGGTGTAGGTGTCAATCCTCTCAGAAGGCATAAAAGGCAGTTTTTGAAGCCGTTTTAGCGGGTAATGAGACAAGAAATGGTACATTTGAGTAACTCGTTAACGCATTGCCTTCAAACTTTCGGAGATTTGTCCGGGGGGCAGTTGTCCGGGGGGCAATTAGCCTAGAACCAAGAAAATGGACTCTGTTCAGTTAGGGTTTGTTCGCTTGATCTCAAGCTGACAGTTCATGAGATCGGTCAGGAGAGTAAAGAAAGGATCAGCTGTACTCTTCTCGTTCTCATTTCTGCCTAAGGTATCTATTAGGACGTGCGTCAAAGACATCCAAACAAGAAAATTATAGCACAGGTAAGGTGTTTTCTGCGGGAACTGTAACATGCTTTGGTGTGTTCAGAGCTTTTGAACAATGAAGATCGTGTAAAACTCGGACAAGCAAGGCATCGGTGTTGTTGACAAGATCTTCACATCTCAAGAATCAGTCGCTAAATTAATCCTAACAAAAAGTCAGCTTTCAAGAAGTTATCTTTTATACAAAAACGTAATTTTTTTAGAGGTTATCTTGTATACAATATTACGCGAGGAATTTTCTTAAGCTATAATTATGTGTCCGACAAGGATTGAAAATCATAAAACAAGTTTGACGGGCGCAGTGGCGTGGTGGTAAGACATCGGCCTCCTAATCGGGAGGTCGTGAGTTCGAATTCCGGTCGCTGCCGCTGGTGGGTTAAGAGTGGAGATTTTTTCAATCTCCCAGGTCAACGTATGTGCAAACCTGCTAGTGACTTAACCCCCTTCGTGTGTACACGCAAGCACAAGACCAAGTGCGCACGGAAAAGATCCTGTAATCCATGTCAGAGTTCGGTGTGTTATAGAAACACGAAAATACCCAGCATGCCTCCCCCGAAATCGGCGTATGCGCCTGAATGGCGGGGTAAAACGGCCATACACGTAAAAATCCACTCGTTCGTGCTAAAAACACGAGTGAACGTGGGAGTCTAAGCCCATGGACGAAGAAGAGGAAGAAGATAAGAGCAGTTTATAGAGTATCGACCTGCAACACATGGTCGTTTTACTCGCTTTTCTTGTACAAATACACAAACAAGGAAAACTATTGACTTCTTACAGCGCAGCTCGTCGTGTAACCAATCATGGCGTGTTTGGAAGCGATGTAGACAGGCAGCTCATGACCTGGTAATAAGCCTGAAATGAAAAAAAACCACACGAATAAATATTATCCGTTAGAGTTGTACTACAGGAAACGATTACCCTGTCTTCTACAGGTTTCGTTAAAGGGTTCGGATGGAATAGAGGGTTATTCTCAAACTCTAAACACAAGTGTTCCACTTTTAAACACATTTCTCTAACAAGTGACTCTCAAATTCGAAACAGAAGTGTTCCGCTTTTAAACACATTTCTTTAACAAATGACTCTCAAACTCTAAACAGAAGTGTTCCGCTTTTAAACACATTTCTTTAACAAGTTTTGAACACTTTGTGAAACAGTACATTGTTCTAAAAGAGGCACACAAAATAAACGCATAGTGCTTACAAGTGTTCAATTGAAATCTAGTGAATACTACATGTGCAACATTTGCCAGCAGAACTATGAACTATGTCACAGAAATGTGTTCAAACGTGGAAAAGATCCTTTTAGAGTGAAGGGTATGAAAGAGTAGCTTAAGTAATACAAAAAATAGCCAATAGCTATCTGTTCTGTTGCATTGATGTCTGTTACTATTACTAGGTTGTACTTCAAGAACGAAGAAGGAGAAAACGAAGAAGAAGAAAGGGGGGGGGGGGGGGAGGTAGCAGCAACCATGGAATCCACAAAGGCTATTGTAGAGATTGCAAGGAGGATTTTGAACGAGTAAGATCATTTACATTTTTGTTTCCAGTGACTTATCCTCGCTCTCATTTATTCTGGAATGATTAACTGGATAATACCGTACGACTCAATAATTAGCATCTTTTTGTGGTTGAGTTTCAAGAGAAAAGCGCTAAGCAAAGGGAGGTAGGCAGAACAAGACACGACAAAGTGAGACCTTGGTGAACACTGTAAGCGAAGTGTTCCACTTGTGAACACCTTTCTGTAATAGTGTTTTGAAGACAGTGTGAGACAATGGAAGCAAAGGGTAGCATTATATGTGGTAAGCACAATTGTTCTAACCCTAAGTATTTACCACGAGGTACCTTTTGCTAGTAGAGTTATGTACTACATGTACGACAAACTGTGTTCCAAGTTGGTTAGGCCTAAAAAAAAAATAGGTGTGGTTACGGTAACCCGACCTACCCTATTTTTTGGGGCCGACCCTATAACTTTTTATTACATTTGTCACAAAAATACACACAAAAAACCAAGTAAACGAGTGCAGAAAACGCAATGAAAGCGAAAGCGCCCGAGTCGCACACTTATTTCCCTGTCAAGTAGGTTTAATTTGTACACATTAGAAAAAAAAAGTTAAAAAAAAAAAAAAAGGGTTTGCCTACCTTCCTACCCTATTTTTTTTGGCTATGTTACCGTAACCACACCTATTATTTTTTTTGGCCTTACAGAAAGGGTTTTCAAAAGTGGAACACTTGAGTTTAGAGTGAAGAACAGGTTACCTGCGATGGACACGGTGTTGACGATGACCCCCCCACGTCCCCCCTTGTCACGCCTCATGTGGTCCAGGGCAATCTGGCTGCCCCGTATTTGGGCCGTCTGTTCAAAACCAAAATAAAAGGTCTGTTTTTTAACACCCACATCGCCTTTCAGTGATTTTATGAGGCCGAAAGACAGAATTGTACACACTTCCTTTCTGAAGGGATCTCGGATAGTCTAGGTGTTGCTGGGTATGATGTCTATGGTAAATTACATGTTCTCGTTTTATCTTAAAAGAGATCGCTCGCTAACAAAATCTTGTTGGGTAATCAAGGAATCACTGTCACCAACGCTGTAGAGGTTTGTACAAATGATTCCAGGAGCTCATCAGGGACAAAGCGTTTCACTGTATCACAACAAACACAGCCTGCGAAAGAATGGGTAGAGGGTGTGACACAAACAACTTTCCCGGGCGGCCATCGGGCAGGAATGTGTTATCGTAGATCAGAGCTTTCTTCACATTCATCAGATCCACTCACCTCGTGGCAATCAAACTGGACATGTTTTCCTATTCACAAGAAACAGGCAAGAAGAAGAAGAAGAAGAAGAAGAAGAAGAAGAAGAAGAAGAAGAAGAAGAAGAAGAAGAAGAAGAAGAAGAAGAATACTTTATTATCTCATAGAGAAATTCAGGCGTGGTACATAACAATAATACAAACAAGACATTGATTTTACATAAAACATATAGCACTATATAACAGGGCAGGTTATAAACACACCTCCCACATACCTCTCTGGCTATTCCTTGCATTGTTCTTACGCATTCAGACATGAACACATCCATGTCTCACTTACACATCGCACGCATGAACATTCGTATACGCTCAACTTACCCATTCACACATGGACATTCGACCACGCTCCACTTACACATTCTTATACGCTCCACTTACACATTCACACATGGGCATTCTTATATGCTCCACTCCCACATGGACATTCGACTACGCCCACTTACACGTTCGCACATGGACATCTTTAAAGCACCACCACCACCAACAACAACAACAACACAAGCAGCAGCAGCAGCAAAAAGGCAATAAAAGAGCAAAAGCTACAGTGGCAGTTTTAACAACAAAAGCGAACCCTACCAACACCACCACAACCAACGGCAACGACAACAACAACAACACCACCACTACCACCACCACCACCAACGACAACAACGACAAAAAGAAGAGAAGGCTGTTTACCGTGTTAATGGCCAGCATCTTCTCCCAGATGGTCTCATCCATGATGCCAGCATTGTTACAGCAGATCTCCACCGCCCCGAACTTGGTCACCGCCTGGTCAAAGGCCGCTACACAGACGCACGCAAGCACGCACGCACGCACGCACGCACGCACACACGCACGCACGCACGCACGCACACACACACACACACACACACGCGCGCGCGCGAAATCAAGAACATATATATACACGCATGCATGAAACAGAGTAACACCCAAACACATAAACAAATACATCATGTTTCTGTAGAAATTTGTTTAAAATTCAACTGTGCTATGGAGCGTGTATGTGTCTGTGTGTGTGTGTGATGAAAGGAGTGTGTGTGTGCATAGACCTATTGGTCCCTGGTGTGTGTGTGTGTGTGTGTGTGTGTGTGTGTGATCGTGATGAAAGGAGTGTGTGTGTGTGTGTGTGTGTGTGTGTGTGTGTGTGTGTGTGTGTGTGTGTGTGTGTGTGTGTTCGTGCGTGCGCGCGCGCGCTCGCGCGTGTGTGTGTGTGTGTTAGGGTATCTTTTTCTTTCGAGCGACAGGCAAGGCCAAATGTTTTGAAAGCCTCGTACTCAGTTAACATGAATATTCATGAGATGATTGTGGTGGAGCAGAGAACGTGGGGCAAGAAACGGATCGGGGCCACAGATACACTTCATTTTTATCGCACACATTCCAACTTGACTTTTGCTGCCAATACGCTCCTCCGCTAAAAATCTGTTTATGAAATAATGCTGTGAGATTATTTGACTAATTACCTTTTAGTTGATCTGCGTTAGTGACGTCACATTGCTGAAACATGACGTTGTCAGCGCCACACTGTTTTTGTAGTTCCGCTTCCGTGGCTTTGCCAATGTCAGCGTTGACGTCACAAAATAGCACCTGTCATGCCAATGGAAAGAAGACCATTGAAAGATTAAAAAAATACAAAAATACAGAAGGAGAGACATAAATTCAACGTTCCTGTGATGAGAATGGCAAGAAGATCACTGAAAGGTGAGAACATTAAAGAAGAGGCCTACATTCAACGTTCCTGTGATGAGAATGGCAAGAAGATCACTGAAAGGTGAGAACATTAAAGAAGAGGCCTACATTCAACGTTCCTGTGATGAGAATGGCAACAAGATCACTGAAAGGTGAGAACATTAAAGAAGAGGCCTACATTCAACGTTCCTGTGATGAGAATGGCAAGAAGATCACTGAAAGGTGAGAACATTAAAGAAGAGGCCTACATTCAACGTTCCTGTGATGAGAATGGCAACAAGATCACTGAAAGGTGAGAACATTAAAGAAGAGGCCTACATTCAACGTTCCTGTGATGAGAATGGCAAGAAGATCACTGAAAGGTGAGAACATTAAAGAAGAGGCCTACATTCAACGTTCCTGTGATGAGAATGGCAAGAAGATCACTGAAAGGTGAGAACATTAAAGAAGAGGTCTACATTCAACGTTCCTGTGATGAGAATGGCAACAAGATCACTGAAAGGTGAGAACATTAAAGAAGAGGCCTACATTCAACGTTCCTGTGATGAGAATGGCAAGAAGATCACTGAAAGGTGAGAACATTAAAGAAGAGGCCTACATTCAACGTTCCTGTGATGAGAATGGCAAGAAGATCACTGAAAGGTGAGAACATTAAAGAAGAGGCCTACATTCAACGTTCCTGTGATGAGAATGGCAAGAAGATCACTGAAAGGTGAGAACATTAAAGAAGAGGCCTACATTCAACGTTCCTGTGATGAGAATGGCAAGAAGATCACTGAAAGGTGAGAACATTAAAGAAGAGGCCTACATTCAACGTTCCTGTGATGAGAATGGCAAGAAGATCACTGAAAGGTGAGAACATTAAAGAAGAGGCCTACATTCAACGTTCCTGTGATGAGAATGGCAAGAAGATCACTGAAAGGTGAGAACATTAAAGAAGAGGCCTACATTCAACGTTCCTGTGATGAGAATGGCAACAAGATCACTGAAAGGTGAGAACATTAAAGAAGAGGCCTACATTCAACGTTCCTGTGATGAGAATGGCAAGAAGATCACTGAAAGGTGAGAACATTAAAGAAGAGGCCTACATTCAACGTTCCTGTGATGAGAATGGCAAGAAGATCACTGAAAGGTGAGAACATTAAAGAAGAGGCCTACATTCAACGTTCCTGTGATGAGAATGGCAACAAGATCACTGAAAGGTGAGAACATTAAAGAAGAGGCCTACATTCAACGTTCCTGTGATGAGAATGGCAAGAAGATCACTGAAAGGTGAGAACATTAAAGAAGAGGCCTACATTCAACGTTCCTGTGATGAGAATGGCAAGAAGATCACTGAAAGGTGAGAACATTAAAGAAGAGGCCTACATTCAACGTTCCTGTGATGAGAATGGCAAGAAGATCACTGAAAGGTGAGAACATTAAAGAAGAGGCCTACATTCAACGTTCCTGTGATGAGAATGGCAAGAAGATCACTGAAAGGTGAGAACATTAAAGAAGAGGCCTACATTCAACGTTCCTGTGATGAGAATGGCAACAAGATCACTGAAAGGTGAGAACATTAAAGAAGAGGCCTACATTCAACGTTCCTGTGATGAGAATGGCAACAAGATCACTGAAAGGTGAGAACATTAAAGAAGAGGCCTACATTCAACGTTCCTGTGATGAGAATGGCAAGAAGATCACTGAAAGGTGAGAACATTAAAGAAGAGGCCTACATTCAACGTTCCTGTGATGAGAATGGCAAGAAGATCACTGAAAGGTGAGAACATTAAAGAAGAGGCCTACATTCAACGTTCCTGTGATGAGAATGGCAAGAAGATCACTGAAAGGTGAGAACATTAAAGAAGAGGCCTACATTCAACGTTCCTGTGATGAGAATGGCAACAAGATCACTGAAAGGTGAGAACATTAAAGAAGAGGCCTACATTCAACGTTCCTGTGATGAGAATGGCAAGAAGATCACTGAAAGGTGAGAACATTAAAGAAGAGGCCTACATTCAACGTTCCTGTGATGAGAATGGCAAGAAGATCACTGAAAGGTGAGAACATTAAAGAAGAGGCCTACATTCAACGTTCCTGTGATGAGAATGGCAAGAAGATCACTGAAAGGTGAGAACATTAAAGAAGAGGCCTACATTCAACGTTCCTGTGATGAGAATGGCAAGAAGATCACTGAAAGGTGAGAACATTAAAGAAGAGGCCTACATTCAACGTTCCTGTGATGAGAATGGCAAGAAGATCACTGAAAGGTGAGAACATTAAAGAAGAGGCCTACATTCAACTTCCCTGAAGAGCTTGTTATAGATTAAAAAAAAGTATACAAGGGAAGAAGAAGAAGAAGAAGAAGAAGAAGAAGAAGAAGAAGAAGAAGAAGAAGAAGAAGAAGAAGAAGAAGAAGAAGAAGAAGAAGAAGAAGAAGAAGAAGAAGAAGAAGAAGAAGAAGAAGAAGAAGAAGAAGAAGAAGAAGAAGAAGAAGAAGAAGAAGAAGAAGAAGAAGAAGAAGAAGAAGAAGAAGAAGAAGAAGAAGAAGAAGAAGAAGAAGAAGAAGAAGAAGAAGAAGAAGAAGAAGAAGAAGAAGAAGAAGAAGAAGAAGAAGAAGAAGAAGAAGAAGAAGAAGAAGAAGAAGAAGAAGAAGAAGAAGAAGAAGAAGAAGAAGAAGAAGAAGAAGAAGAAGAAGAAGAAGAAGAAGAAGAAGAAGAAGAAGAAGAAGAAGAAGAAGAAGAAGAAGAAGAAGAAGAAGAAGAAGAAGAAGAAGAAGAAGAAGAAGAAGAAGAAGAAGAAGAAGAAAAAGAACAAGAACAATAAGGAAAAGAAGATGACGAAAATCGCTATTCTTCAGTAATAATAATAATAATAACGATTACTTATATAGCGCGTAAACCTCGTGGTGACGAGCCCAGAGCGCTTTACACTTACACAATCATAATACAAACAAGGAAAGAGAACTAAATCCGAATAAATTAGGTGTTTTCCGTAACGAGTTGACTCTAGCTTGTATGTCCAGTAAAGCGCCGTTCACACGGCAGACTTTCTACCAACGTCCCCCCCAGTCGCTGCCCGTGTGAACAGCGCGAACGCTCAAGCTAGTTTTAAGCGGCGATTTTCGCAAGACTTGAAGGCCAGTTCAGCTATCGGAGCTACCTCCTAATGCGTGAAAAGCAGTTTAATTATACCAGATGGGGGGCTTTACGTCCTCACAGCTAACTTACCTATTAGGGGCATGTATGTGATGTAAATCTAAATGGAGCAGTTTGGCTAGAGTATAGATATAAATAGGCGTCTAACTATATGTCTGGCCAGAGCCAACCGATCAGTAAGAGCGATAAGAAAAGTCTGCGCAAAATCTTTGCCAAGTCACGGACGAGTCGACCAGTGCTCAATTGAGTTTTGGAGTCGCTGCTAAGTCTGTCCTAAATCGAACCTCAACCGTTGGGGCCGTTCACACGGCAGACTTTTCGCCGACTTGGACTCGACAGCTCGGGAGCGATTTTCAAACGACAAAAGTTGGGGAAAAGTTGGTTGAACGTCTGGCATGTGAACGGCCCTTAAGGCTGACCTTTGCTCCTTTGTCCAACAGGGCGGTGGTGATGGCTCGCCCGATGCCCTGAGCGCCCCCTGTGAGGAACACGCCGCGTCCTGACAGCTCCATGAATCTG
>NC_090245.1:110085957-110095957 GCF_037325665.1 Littorina saxatilis
CTGTGTGTGTCTCTCTCTCTGTCTATCCTCTCTCTCCCCCTCTATCTCTGTGTCTCTCCCTCTCTCTGTCTATCCTCTCTCTCTCTCTGTCTCCCTCTCTCTGTCTATCCTCTCTCTCTCTCTGTCTCCCTCTCTCTGTCTATCCTCTCTCTCCCCCTCTCTCTCTGTGTCTCTCCCTCTCTCTGTCTATCCTCTCTCTCTCTGTCTCCTTCTCTCTGTCTATCCCCTCTCTCTCTCTGTCTCTCTCTCTCTGTCTATCCTCTCTCTCCCCCTCTCTCTCTGTGTCTATCCCTCTCTCTGTCTATCCCCTCTCTCTCTCTCTGTCTCCCTCTCTGTCTATCCCCTCTCTCTCTCTGTCTCTCTCTCTCTCTGTCTATCCCCTCTCTCTCTCTGTCTCCCTCTCTCTGTCTATCCTCTCTCTCTGTCTCCCTCTCTCTGTCTATCCCCTCTCTCTCTCTCTCTCTCTCTCTCTCTCTCTCTCTCTCTCTCTCTCTCTACAAAAAAATAAAGTGTTGGACACAGTGAGACAAGCAAAGACTGAATATTTTAATAAACTAATTTCTGGAAAAAAGGATACAGCTACAATCTGGCGAGCAGTGAATGAAATTCTTGATAAATCTAGGAAGGGATCAACCAATTCTCATTCACAAATATCTCCAAATGACTTCAACAAACACTTCATTTCGCTAGCAGACAACCTAAAATCTTGTCTCAAGCAAAATGATTCCCTTGATACGGATGATTGTCTTGAAAAATTAAAAACATTCTGTGAACAAAAGTTGACTCAAACTGACACATTTTCTATTCCTCCAATCTCAGTGCACGAGGTAGGAAAACTGGTAGAACAAATGGCGAATAAGAAGTCAATGGGTCCAGACAAGATTCCAGTCAAGTTGCTAAAACTTGCTTTACCTTACATTGTCGATTCCCTAACTTATGTTTATAACCTAAGCATACAACAAAATGTGTTCCCTTCTATTTTAAAGTGTGCAAAGGTATTACCACTTCCAAAAACTAAGGATCTTACAGACCCAAACAACTTTAGACCTATTTCCCTCTTACCTGTTCTATCTAAACCCTTAGAAAAGCACATACAAAAACACCTACTGGCATATATGGAACAAATGAATCTGTTTCATTCTTTTCAGTCTGGATTCCGCTCCAAGCATTCCTGCCACACCGCCTTAAGCTCTTTATGCGAGACTTGGCTGTCAGCAATAAACAAAGCAGAAATAACGGGAGCGTTGTTTCTGGACTTTAAGAAAGCCTTTGACCTAGTAGATCACTCACTTCTACTGACAAAACTAAAGTGCTATTTAAAAGACGACTCCGCCTGTGCCTTTTTTGAATCGTATCTTTCAAAACGGAAACAGTATGTATCCATTAACTGTAAAACTTCGTCAAACGAGATTGTCAGGAGTGGTGTCCCTCAAGGGTCTGTATTAGGACCTATCTTGTTCTGTATTTATATAAATGACTTACCCCTTCATGTGTCCGATGAAAAAGTTAGATGTGAGTTCTTCGCGGATGACTCTTCTGTTCACACCAGTCAAAAATCTTTGGAATCCGTCAACTCTTCTCTTCAAACAAGTGTGGATGAAATCACTGAGTGGTGCGTTTCTAATGCAATGATCATTCATCCGATTAAAACAAAGAGTATGGTGATAACCACGAGACAAAAACACCAGTTAAGTCCTTTACTATTACAACTGTCAGTTGGTTCAACTCAAGTGCAGCAAGTTAAGGAACATAGACTATTAGGTGTTACCATTGATCAAGAGTTGAAATGGCAAACTCATTTGAGTAATATTTGCAAAGTAGTATCAAAGAATTTGTACCTGTTATCAAAATTAAGGCATTACGCCGATTCTGAAGCACTCAAAATGTTCTATTACGCCCACATAATGCCTCATATAAACTTCGCTTCGACACTTTGGGATAACTGCAGTGATGTTCATTTAAAAAGACTCAATTCCCTGCATCGCCGAGCTGCAAAACTTATTCTGCATGATTTGAATAGGTCCACGGATGAAAAGCTAAAGCTCCTAAATTTCCTCCCCTTGAAAGATCAGTTGACGTTAAACAAGGCTGTGTTCATGTATAAAATTCTAAATGACGACTGTCCTAAATATTTGCAATCACATTTCAAACATGCCACAAAAAGATATGGGTCCCAAAAAATCATCCCTCCTATACCTCGCATAGACCTCTACAAATCGAGCCTAGCCTTCTCGGGAGCTTTTCTCTGGAACTCCTTCCCCCAACAGATAAGAAATGCAACTTCAGTGAAATTGTTTAAGAGACAGTCCCGTTCACACATCATTCGTGAATGAAATGTCTTGTTCGATTGTTATTTTGTTGAACATTTTGTACTAGTGTTAACGGATGTGTAGCTCATCTGAGCAACTTAATTCTCAAAATGAAAGGCTTAACTATGTCAATGTAATTTTGTAATTTTTGAGTTCTCCTTATATAATTCCGTAACTGCATATAGTATTGCAATTCATACAATGTATTTCTATATCTTATATGATTGAATTTTTATTTGTTATGTTCGTCTGTCTTTATGTGTTGTATAAAGGACAGGTTGGAAGAATAGGCTTTGCCTAAAACCTTTATCCTTTTGTAATAAAGTTCTGAGTCTGAGTCTGAGTCTGAGTCTCTCTGTCTCTCTCCCTCCCCCCTCTCTCTCTCTGTCCCCCTCTCTCTCTCTGTCTCCCTCTCTCTGTCTATCCTCTCTCTCCCCCTCTCTCTCTGTGTCTCTCCCTCTCTCTGTCTATCCTCTCTCTCTCTCTGTCTCCCTCTCTCTGTCTATCCTCTCTCTCTCTCTGTCTCCCTCTCTCTGTCTATCCCCTCTCTCTGTCTATCCTCTCTCTCTGTCTATCCCCTCTCTCTGTCTATCCCCTCTCTCTGTCTATCCCCTCTCTCTCTCTGTCTATCCTCTCTCTCTGTCTCCCTCTCTCTGTCTATCCTCTCTCTCCCCCTCTCTCTCTGTGTCTCCCTCTCTCTGTCTATCCTCTCTCTCTCTGCCTCCCTCTCTCTCTCTGTCTCCCTCTCTCTGTCTATCCTCTCTCTCTCTCTGTCTCCCTCTCTCTCTCTGTCTCCCTCTCTCTGTCTATCCTCTCTCTCCCCCTCTCTCTCTATGTCTCTCCCTCTCTCTGTGTCTCTCCCTCTCTCTGTCTATCCTCTCTCTCTCTCTGTCTCCCTCTCTCTGTCTATCGTCTCTCTCTCTGTCTCCCTCTCTCTGTCTATCGTCTCTCTCTCTCTCTCTGTCTCCCTCTCTCTGTCTATCCTCTCTCTTTCTGTCTCTCTCTCTCTGTCTCCCTCTCTCTGTCTATCGTCTCTCTCCCTGTCTCCCTCTCTCTGTCTATCCTCTCTCTTTCTGTCTCTCTCTCTCTCTGTCTATCCTCTCTCTCCCCCTCTCTCTCTCTGTGTCTCTCCCTCTCTCTGTCTATCCTCTCTCTCTCTCTGTCTCCCTCTCTCTGTCTATCCTCTCTCTCCCCCTCTCTCTCTGTGTCTCTCCCTCTCTCTGTCTATCCTCTCTCTCTCTCTGTCTCCCTCTCTCTGTCTATCCTCTCTCTCCCCCTCTCTCTCTGTGTCTCTCCCTCTCTCTGTCTATCCTCTCCCTCTCTCTGTCTCCCTCTCTCTGTCTATCCTCTCTCTCTCTCTGTCTCCCTCTCTCTGTCTATCCTCTCTCTCTCTCTCTCTGTCTATCCTCTCTCTCCCTCTCTCTGTCTATCCGCTCTCTCTCTCTCTCTCTCTCTCTGTCTATCCTCTCTCTCCCCCTCTCCCCCCTCTCTCTGTCTCTCTCTGTCTATCCTCTCTCTCCCCTCTCTCTCTCTCTCTGTCTCTCTCTCTCTCTCTCTGTGTCTATCCTCTCTCTCTCTTCTCTCTCTCTCTCTCTGTTTCTCTCTCTCTCCCTCTCTCTCTTTATCTCTCTCTCTCTCTCTCCCTCTCTGTCTCTCTGTCTCTCTCCCAAAGGGCGTTTAAGGAGTGGAGTCCCCCAGGGGACAGTTTAAGGGCCTCTTTTGTTTTGCGTATTCATTAATGACCTCCCCCTTCATATATCTAAATCCAAAGTTAAAACGTTTTTTTTTCAGATGATTCGACGCTTCACACTGAACTGTTCAAGAAATTGAAATTTCTTTACAGTCTAGTCTGAATGAAGGTGTGACCAGAATTTTATGATAGTGCACCCAGGAAAGCCAAAAAGCATGATTATTACAACAAGACAAAAACACCAGTCACGACCTCTTAATTTAAATCTTTCTCTGGAATCACAACCTGTTCAGCAGGCAACGGAACATCGTGTTTTGGGTGTGATAGTCGATCAAGAATTAAAATGTACATTATATTATTTGTCAAAAGTATCCAAGAATTTGTTTCTGCTATTAAAGTTAAAGCAATATGTCGATATCGCAACACTAAAACTATTTTATCATGCCCACATCTTATCCCATATTAATTACGCATCAACTCTTTGGGATGGCGTCTCTGATATTCACATGAAAAAGTTAAACTCTCTACATCGTCGGGCAGCTAAAATCATGTTAAATGGTCCACAATTATCAGCTGATTTGAAGTTAAAGAATCTAAACTACCTGCCGCTAGTTAAACAGTTACAGTTTAATAAGACTGTAATGATGTACAAAGTATATCATGGCGAAGTGCCCAACTATATTCAGGACCTATTTCACAGAGTCACCGAAAGGTACGGGTCTATCAATTTTCTACCACCAATACCCAGGATTGATTTGTTCAAAACTAGTCAAGCCTTCTCTGGCTCTATGGTGTGGAACTCCATTCCGTCTGTAATAAGATCATTAACCTCACTAAAGAGTTTTAAACAAGCTCTGCATAATCATTATATGTCTACCTAGATGGCTACTATAGTCTTAACATGTGCAAGTAGCTGTCAACAATTGGCAAAGCTTATGAATTACAAAAATATGTTCTTTATTACATGTATTATGTGGAATTTATGTTGCGATTTTCCATCATCATCATCATCATCATCATCATCATCATCATCATCATCATCATCATCATCATCATCATCATCATCATCATCATCATCATCATCATCATCATCATATCATCATCATCATCATCATCATCATCATCATCATCATCATCATCATCATCATCATCATCATCATCATCATCTTCATCATCTTCATCATCTTCATCATCATCATTTACACCATATAATCATTGTAAGCATTAGTGTAAACGTTGGTATTGTGTGAATTTTACCGTCGATCACTTTACATGTGTAACCTCAATTAACATGTTGCATGTTTCGCTTTTAATTTGTATGTTGCTTACTTTGTCATTTTGTGCTTACTTGTCGATTGTTTGCTGGGTCGTTCGTTTAATTTGTTTATTTGTCATGTTGCTTTACTTGTTTATCATTTATTAGACATTTGTATTAGAAGTAAGGACCGGTTGTAAGAAAAGGCGTCGCCTTAAACCTCTATCCTTGAAAAATAAAGTTCCATCATCATCATCATCATCTCTCTCTCTCTCTCTCTCTCTCTCTCTCTCTCTCTCTCTCTCTCTCTCTCTCTCTCTCTCTCTCTCTCTCTCTCTCTCTCTCTCTCTCTCTCTCAGTATGCCAATGTGGGGAGGTCGACAGAAGAAGCATGTGTTTTGTGGAGAAGTGAGAATGGTGGATGACACTGGTGACGGCGCCGTCTCGCCTTTCCTGCAACAACCAAATTGGAGAGCGCGGAGAGAAGAATGACGGTGGAATTGGACCTTATTTCCGCAAGGCCCGTAACTCTTCTCACAACGTTAGTCGACCTGCGAGTTAGCTACCTTCCGAATTTCGTTCTACGTCTTCCGACAATACCATGACATACGCATCCAGGAAGTGTCTACACGATTCACGAGACATGAAGGTTGTATATACATACTCTCTCATCGCCCAACCACACACACACACACTCGCACGCACGCACGTACGCTCGCACGCACGCACGCACACACACACACATTCACACACACACACACACACGTGCGCACGCGGCATGCGCACGCACACACACACGCATGCACGCACGCACACACCCACCTATCCACCACCCCTCATCCCACCCACACACACACACACACACATTCATACAACTGAACACACACATCATACAACTGAACACACACAAATACAGTACACACACATTCAGTCCACAGTATACCGCGTAAACATCGTGTCCACTTCATCGGTATTACTACAGCTAGGCTCCGGTATCCTTAGCGGATTATGACTTTATTCAGTTATTCTGCAGAAAAACAGAAATGCTGGAGAAAAACTGTTTGTTTCTGCAGCATTTCTGCATAATGTCATATTTCGCGAGAGCAACGTTTTTTTCTGCAGTAAAACAGTTTTACTGCAGTAAAATTGAAATCAAGAATGCTGCAGTAAAACGGTGATGTTGTTTTACTGGAGAAAAACTGTTTACACTTTTTCTTCAGCACTTTGGCATTATTCAGTTATTCTGCAGAAAAACAGAAATGCTGGAGAAAAACTGTCTTTTCTGCAGCATTTCTGCATAATGTCATCTTTCGCCGAAGCAACGGGTTTTTCTGGAGCAAAACATTTTACTGCAGTAAAATTGAAATCAAGAATACTGCAGTAAAACGGTGCTGTTGTTTTACTGCAGAAAACCTGTTTACACTTTTTCTGCAGCATTTTGTACTGGCTCACCCTATAACTTTTTATTACATTTGTCAAAAAAAAAAAAAAAAAACCCCGAGTGCAGAAAACGCAATGAAAGCGAAAGCGCTCGAGTCGCACACTTATTTCCCTGTAAAGTAGGTTTAATTTGTTCACATTAGAAAAAAAGTGAAAAAAAAGTGATTGCCTACCTTCCTAACCTATTTTTTTTTTTTAGCTATGTTACCTTAACCACACCTATTTTTATTTTTGCCTTATGCAGAAATGCTGCAGAAAAGAACGGTTTTTCTCCAGCATTTGTCTTTTCTGCAGAATAACTGAATAAAGTGATAATCCGCTAAGGATACTATAGTAGGGACGCTGCACCAATGTATCAGTACAGAGACATGCAAGACTGAATGAAACCTATTATACCCCCAATAAGAATAATCATCACATCCTGACACACTTCGTTTACTCGCTGAGACTCCAGACAACTTCACCACCCAGGATTGTACTCCCCTTCTTCTTGTTCGCACCCTTACCTCTGGCCTCCATATTTTTCTGCCATCAAAAGGCACCCCGGCCCAAAAATGAAAGCTCTGCGCATGCGCGCGCAATACGCAGTCAGACGACTGGCGTCTGAAATGTCCCTTCCATCCCTCACAAATCGATGCGCGGGTCAAAGGTCACTGTTTCCCTACCAGCGACCCCTGGCGTGATGAAATGAAAATTATTCATAGAGCGCTTTCTGTTGTGCCCCTCCGTTCTTCTAAAGTTAGGTCTTGAAAGACAACGAGCGTGAGTGGGTCTTTAATCTTCGTGCTGGCAAGTCTCTGTCTCTCTCTCTGTCTTTCTGTCTCTCGGTCTTTGACTCTGTCTCTCTCTCTCTGTATTTTATACTTCTTCTTCTTCTTCTGCGTTCGTGGGCTGAAACTCCCACGTAAACTCGTGTTTTGCAAGAGTGGAATTTTACGTGTATGACCGTTTTTACCCCGCCATTTAGGCAGCCATACGCCGCTTTCGGAGGAAGCATGCTGGATATTTTCGTGTTTCTATAACCCACCGAACTCTGACATGGATTACAGGATCTTTTCCGTGCGCACTTGGTCTTGTGCTTGCGTGTACACACGAAGGGGGATAAGCCACTACAGTAGCAGGTCTGCACTCATAAGTTGACCTGGGAGATTGGAACAATCTCTACACTTAACCCACCAGGCGGCCGCGGCCGGGATTCAAACTCTCGACCTTCCGATTAAGAGGCCGACGTCTTACCACCCCGCCACAGCGCCCGTCTGTATTTTATACTTGTAAAGGTCTATTTCCGGTTTGGTTATACTTCATTTAGATGCTTGTATCTGATGCTTATATATATGATAACTAAACCAGTTTTGAAGTTCTGCGGTTTGTCTTTCCTGTGTCTATTTTTGTATTTGCTTTGCTGTTTTATTTTTTGTTTTTGTTTTTCTTTCTTTTCTTTGTAGTGTAAATCCTCATGTGAAGATGGTTTGATGTAGAGCTCTGCACAGAAAACAAACAAACATACAAACAAACAAATAAATAAATAAAACTTCAACAACATCAATCAATCAACCATGCAACCTTCAAACCGTTTTGGAATTCTTGGTAGAGAAATCCTTTGATGAAATGACGTCAACGCCCTTCGACGATTGGTCAATACAATTCGGTGCTGGAGTGCCAACATAATGTCGGTCACACTTGAAGTTAATACTACTTGATTTTGTTTTCCAAACTGATACGTAATGAACAAGAGCATAGGGTCAGTTATCAAGTTAACTTACCTCGAACAGTGAGATCGACAGAGCGTACAGCACACAACACACGAACGGAGCGTCTCGGAAACCGACGAGTCGATAACTCATCCCTGCATTCGAGAACTAAAGATTAACTCTCGAAGTCAAAAGTCCTCTTTTTACCCAAGTAACAGTGTGCCCACTTAGCTTCGTTGGTAGAGCGCTTGGCCGCCACAATTAAATTGTTCAAATCTCCCAGGAAGCACATTTCAAATACAAACAAAAAACAACAACAACCTATGCTTTGAATCTTTTAACTTTTTCTATCTTTTCTGAACTCTTACTTCCTGTATAATTGCATTCTGTTTCCTTCACGCCCAAGCTTTTGAGTGGCGTATGGAAGATCGATTTAAAATGTAAGGGTTGCATAATTATCGAGTAGTTCCAGTGAACGATTTTCCAGAATGTCCTATTCTACTTTCCGTAACAATGGTTTTTGTGAAAAGCACCAAAGGCGGTTGTAGCACCGCGCGTCGACTGTAGATAATGGTGGTAGATCACTTCTAACTAATGAACTTCTGACGCTGTGTAATGCGTTTTAGCCCCGTGCAGCTTGGAATGTGTTTGCGTTCCTTAAATTATAGGTTAGACTATGTGAATCCAACGGCTTTTGTCTGCTTCGACGAATGCGTACCCACGAGGACTGACACAATACAACGACGAACAGAAGTCAGGACTCTTGAGACTGAAGAGTTTGATAAAGAAAACAGCTCACCAATTACATTTTATTTCATTAATTAGCATAGATGCGGTGCATTTTGAAGAAAATCCTTGCAGGTATTTCTAAATGACAGCACAGCGAATGTACTTTCCGACGTCCAGTTTGCCAGAAAACTTTCTCAAAAGGGCTCCCTAGATAGTACACCTTTAAGATGAATTGTGACAAAGCGGACTTCTACTTGGTTTCGCGGGGGAATAATGGCCCGGTTACAGTCGGTGACACAAGCGTGTGTAGGTTACAGTGACACAAGCGTGTTTAGGTTACAATGACGCAAGCGTGTGTAGGTTACTGTGACACAAGCGTGTGTAGGTTGCAGTGACACAAGCGTGTGTAGGTTACAGTGACACAAGCGTGTTTAGGTTACAGTGACGCAAGCGTGTGTAGGTTACTGTGACACAAGCGTGTGTAGGTTACAGTGACACAAGCGTGTTTAGGTTGCAGTGACACAAGCGTGTGTAGGTTACAGTGACACAAGCGTGTTTACGTTACAGTGACACAAGCGTGTTTACGTTACAGTGACGCAAGCGTGTGTAGGTTACAGTGACACAAGCGTGTGTAGGTTACAGTGACACAAGCGTGTTTAGGTTACAGTGACACAAGCGTGTTTACGTTACAGTGACACAAGCGTGTGTAGGTTACAGTGACACAAGCGTGTTTAGGTTACAGTGACGCAAGCGTGTGTAGGTTACTGTGACACAAGCGTGTGTAGGTTACAGTGACACAAGCGTGTTTAGGTTGCAGTGACACAAGCGTGTGTAGGTTACAGTGACACAAGCGTGTTTACGTTACAGTGACACAAGCGTGTGTAGG
>NC_090245.1:110100957-110110957 GCF_037325665.1 Littorina saxatilis
ACTTCAGACTTGTTCATTGCTGACAGCCAAGCTTCGCAGAGAGACGTAAGAGCTGTGTGGCAAGAATGCTTGGACCGAAAACCGGATTGAAACTGATGGAACAAATTTTGTTCTTCCATGTAAGCAAGAAGATGCTTGTGCACATGCCTTTCTAATGGTTTTGACAAAACAGGCAGTAAAGAAATGGGTCTAAAATTACTTGGGTCTGAGAGATCTTTACATTTGGGAAGGGGTATGACTTTGGCGCTTTTCAATTTAGACGGAAAAAAGTTCTGCTCAATACTAAGGTTATATACAAACGTGAGCGAATCCACAATATACGGTAGAGAAAGCTTCAATAACTTCACGGGTATTTTATCAGGACCCATGGACTTTTTATTCTCCAGGTTTTCAATAAATGTTCCGACCTCATGAACTGCAATCGGAGGAATGATAAACGCTTCATTGTTTATTCTGTTCCGCTGACAGAATTCGTCCAATTTTTCAAAACAGTCATCTCTATCCCGAGAATTTGTTTCTGCCACAGAAGCCTTCAATTTATCCGCTAAAGATATAAAATGATTATTAAATTCTTCCGCAGATAGTTTTGTTAGATTAGCAGTTGACCTTTTCCTAGATTTATCAAGGATTTCATTTACTGCCCGCCAAATTGTTGCAATATCTTTCTTATCGGAAATTAATTTATCAAAGTAACCAGTTTTGGATTGTCTCACACGGTTTAACACCTCATTCCTCTGCTGTTTATATTCGTCTGTCATCTTATTTTCCTTGAAATAATCTCTCAGAGCCATCGCCTCTATAATATCTGATGTTAACCAAGGCGGAAGTCTGGCATGTTTTACTCTATGCTGATGCAGGGGCACGTGCTTATCTATAATTGTGCTTAAAATGCTATACAAGTGATCAAAAGCATCATCTGCAAGACTGAAATCAAAAACGCTCTGAAATGGAGCTTCACTAAGATCACGAAAAAATGCAGACTCATCAAAATGTCTAAAACTTCTGTATTCTATGGTCGTGTGGCCTTTTGGTCCTGATTTAGGCAAGCGCATAGAGACCGAACAAAAAATAGGCATATGATCGCTAATACTGGAATTGGACACATACACATTAGAAACAATCTTCTTATTATCAGTATATATGTGATCAATAAGAGTTGCAGTTGTGTCTGTTATTCTTGTTGGGTTCAGAACCAGTTGATGAAGACCTAATAAAGTTGTTGTTGAATTCCATACTGTTTGAGGCTTATTCAGGTTAATATTAAAATCTCCAAGCAATACAATATCTTTATTGCGTGATTTGACTTTATCCATCATCTGAATGAAATATTCTGACCAAATCGACGTTTCGGCAGGGTTACGATATATATAACCTATGAGCAGAGGCGAGGATTTACAGTTTTTTACTTCAATCCAAATGCACTCAATATTGTCGTCCTCTAAATCAGTTCTTCGTGTTGCAAATTCAGAAATTGATTCATGAATATAGACTGCAATGCCTGAGAGAGAGAAAGAGAGAGAGAGAAAGAGAGAGAGAGAGAGAGAGAGAGAGAGAGAGAGAGAGAGAGAGAGAGAGATATTTTCGTAATACAGGACATATGCAGTTTTGTGACAAGGCATTGCTTACGAGAAATGACGACAAAGTGCTGATAAGAAAACGAAAAGAATCTATATATAATCAACACACCGAGACAACGTCGTGATGAAGAAAACAAAGCACACACGTATATCTGTGTCGGAATCAACGCAGCTAGTTCCTCATTGTGTTCCTCATAAAGATACGTGATGATCGCGTCAACAGACAGACCGACGAGCAAGCAGGCGGAAAGATGGATGGATTGACCAGCAACCTGACAGACAAGCGGACACTGCAGCTGTTCAGGTGTCACATACGGACACACTACAGGTCTCATCAGCCAGAGATGATGGTTCCTGTCCCACACGATGACTCCTATTAAGAACTAGCTTAGGTTCTAAAGGTCTCATCAGTATTTCCACTTACTACCCGTCATACGCAGATAGGCAGATACGTTGAAGTGCAGCTCTTTGTGACGAGACCATTTCTTTTACAATCAGTTATATGACTGAAAAGGCCAACCCTAACCCTACCTGTTCTGGCCTTTTGAAGCGGGAACCTTGCTTTTGTGCATTTGATTTGGGAGATGGGGGTATCGTCTGAGTTCCAGACACTACCTCATGTAAAAGCAATCTGTTTGCTGAATATTGCAGGGTAATAAATGGCCTTTCCAGTCATATAACTGGATTTACAATAAACATACCTGCTATAAAACCAATCTGTTTGTTGAACATTGTAGGGAAATGGATGGCCTTTCCAGTCATATAACTGGATTTACAATAAACATACCTTCTATAAAACCAATTTGTTTGTTGAAAATTGTAGGGAAATGGATGGTCTTTCTACTCATATAACTAGTTTTACAATAAACATACCTGCTATAAAACCAATCTGTTTGTTGAACATTGTAGGGAAATGGATGGCCTTTCCAGTCATATAACTGGATTTACAAAAAACATACCTGCTATAAAACCAATCTGTTTGTTGAACATTGTAGGGGAATGGATGGCCTTTCTAGTCATATAACTAGTTTTACAATAAACAGCCTCATCATAACGATCTGCACTCAAACGCATCTCTAGTTTTTTTTAAATGACGGGTAGTACAGAAATGGCGCTGGATTTGGCCAGTGAGACAGATATGACAGTAACGGTGTGTTCAGAACAGAAAAAGAGGAAACAGAGTGTGGTTAAATAAATACCAAGTACCATTTTCTCCTTTTCAGTCCCAGATGTAGCTGTCACGACAGATCTCGCGCAGTGGGCGTCCCAGAGCTCCAGACAGGCCGGAAATGACGTATCATTATGTTCTGCATCCGCCAATGTTACTGTCACGCTATTTCTTTGACAGTCTTGTAGTGCCGTGTTGTCGTCACAGCCTCACGGTGACGTGTGTGTCCCGTATAAGCACTAAGGTCTGTGTGTGTGTGTGTGTGTGTGTGTGTGTGTGTGTGTGTGTGTGTGTGTGTGTGTGTGTGTGTGTGTGTGTGTGTGTGTGTGTGTGATAACTGTTTTTCAGTTGTGCCTTTGTTCAAGTGACGATCCTGAATGAAGTGAGGAATTGGAAGGACCAGAACGATTTAAATTTTATTCAGTCTCAAATACGCTATGTCTCGTGCCGTTATGATTGGTTTAAACAGAACTTTAATTCCGTTGCAGTACTGTGTCTTCTGTACAACAGTGACAGCAGGACTCGTACGCTAAGCACGTGCTGATAATAGTGGATGCATCGGTGTGAATACATTGATACGATAACTGGGAACACAAAGAAATACAGCGGAGTTGAGTGTCTTGCAATACATTTCTATTGAATTTGTGATGATGACAGACCTTAATCATTGCCACCAGGCACTATAGCAGGCAAGGGGGGCGACAGTAGGTCCAGAAATCAAAAGAATTTCATTCGAGTTTCGTTTCTTAGTCTTTGAATAATTTAACAACCATGCCTTGAGATGGTGCTTCTGTTGTTTGGACTGCAAGGCGTTAATTACCATATCGTACAGAAGCCCGCGAAACAAGGAAATCAGCACTGACATCTTATTTAGATGTAAATACAACAAACAGAATTCCTGACTTTGTTTTTTTGAAATTGGTTTAATTTAAATTTGTGTAGTGTTAAACTTGTGGGATCCTGATTTGGCCTGGTCCGCTGGACCCAAAAAAGCAACAACTATCAAATCAAACAAACAGAACTATTTGTTTTTGAACCTATGCTGCATTCTTATTCAACAACATAGACTGTATTCCGCACTTCAGCAGAAGTTCTTCTGAAACGACTATACATTGCTATTTTTAGATGATTGGCGTAAAGTCCATCACTTGCACAATAATTAGTATGCCAAGTTTCATTGGGAATGAGAAACGGTATGCATATGTTTTAATTCATTTGTAAACAAAGCTGCTTTCGATTATGGTTTTTGCAAGCCGGTTTAAATTAGTATTCCGGAATTTCGATTTAACCGCTGTTTGCGACTTTTTTCTTTAGAGATGTAGAATGCAAGAGGGGCAACTCGAGGACCACTTTGCTTCAACACGCCGCTATTGCTTCCCCTGACGCTGCTCACAATGCAAATGGCGTCATAGCAGTCCGCTAGCAGCAATTCTATTCTGCCTTATTAGTGCCACTTATCCTTCATTGTGCTCTTTGGCATAATGCATTTTCCTAATCAAGCCAAATGTTCAAGTGTCGGAGACAAAAAAGTGTTTTGGGAGATGGAGTCGTTATTCATTATACACAGACAGAGAGGGGTGCGAGATGGAGAGGCATTTGCACAAACACGCTGAAAAAAACATGAGCAGACACGTGAATAGAAAAGCGAAAGAGAAAACTGAATTTTAGACAGACAGACAAACAGACAGACACACACACACACACACACACACACACACACACACACACACACACACACACACACACACCGACAGGCAGGCAGGCAGACAGACAGACAGACAGACAGACAAACACACACACACACACACACACACACACACACGCACGCACACACGCACACACAGACACACACACACACACATACACACACACAGACATGCACACACACACACACACACACACACACACACACACACACACACACACATACACACACACAGCATGTCAGTTGGTTGGTTTCTACGCCCGCACAAAGGTCATGTACGAAATGTCCAAACCATTACAGAAAGGTTTAAAGACGAATGCTGCTATCATACATATTGGGAAATGGGAATTCTAAAAATAGGCAGTATCAAGTTATTGTAAAGAGCAGTCATCGTAAAGTGTACATGCACAATATAATAAGCATTTAAACCTTTCAAGCCAATAATTTGCAAACCGGTCGCAATTTGGTTGATTATACGGTAAAAGCAAGTGCATGTTCTTCCGATTGAATATGGATGGTGGGAGTTGATGAATAATTATTTACAATTGTCTCAAGTTTGATCTTATAAGTAAGCCTTCATCTTTGACATCACTATCCTATGAAGTTGTGTGTTGAGTTCCATGCTTTACAGAAAGTTGTGTGCTACGTTCCATGCTTTACGGAAAGTTGTGTGTTACGTTCCATGCTTTACAGAAAGCTGTGTGTTACGTTCCATGCTTTACGGAAAGTTGTGTGTTACGTTCCATGCTTCACAGAAAGTTGTGTGTTACGTTCCATGCTTTACAGAAAGTTGTGTGTTACGTTCCATGCTTTACGGAAAGTTGTGTGTTACGTTCCATGCTTTACAGAAAGTTGTGTGTTACGTTCCATGTTGTACGGAAAGTTGTGTGTTATGTTCCATGCTTTACAGAAGGTTGTGTGTTGAGTTCCATGCTTCACGGAAAGTTGTGTGTTACGTTCCATGCTTTACATAAGGTTGTGTGTTGAGTTCCATGCTTTACGGAAAGTTGTGTTACGTTCCATGCTTTACGGAAAGTTGTGTGTTACGTTCCATGTTGTACGGAAAGTTGTGTGTTATGTTCCATGCTTTACAGAAGGTTGTGTGTTGAGTTCCATGCTTCACTGAAAGTTGTGTGTTACGTTCCATGCTTTACAGAAGGTTGTGTGTTGAGTTCCATGCTTTACGGAAGGTTGTGTGTTACGTTTCATGCTTTACGGAAAGTTGTGTGTTACGTTCCATGCTTTACGGAAAGTTGTGTTACGTTCCATGCTTTACGGAAAGTTGTGTGTTACGTTCCATGCTTTACAGAAAGTTGTGTGTTACGTTCCATGTTTTACGGAAAGTTGTGTGTTACGTTTCATGCTTTACGGAAAGTTGTGTGTTACGTTCCATGCTTTACAGAAGGTTGTGTGTTACGTTCCATGCTTCACTGAAAGTTGTGTGTTACGTTCCATGCTTTACAGAAGGTTGTGTGTTGAGTTCCATGCTTTACGGAAGGTTGTGTGTTACGTTCCATGCTTCACTGAAAGTTGTGTGTTACGTTCCATGCTTTACAGAAGGTTGTGTGTTACGTTCCATGCTTTACAGAAGGTTGTGTGTTACGTTTCATGCTTTACGGAAAGTTGTGTGTCACGTTCCATGCTTTACGGAAGGTTGTGTGTCATGTTCCATGCTTTACAGAAGGTTGTGTGTTGAGTTCCATGCTTTACGGAAGGTTGTGTGTTACGTTTCATGCTTTACGGAAAGTTGTGTGTTATGTTCCATGCTTTACGGAAAGTTGTGTGTTATGTTCCATGCTTTACGGAACGTTGTGTGTTATGTTCCATGCTTTACGGAAAGTTGTGTGTTATGTTCCATGCTTTACGGAAAGTTGTGTGTTGAGTTCCATGCTTTACGGAAAGTTGTGTGTTATATTCCATGCTTTACGGAAAGTTGTGTGTTACGTTCCATGCTTTACAGAAGGTTGTGTGTTGAGTTCCATGCTTTACGGAAGGTTGTGTGTTACGTTTCATGCTTTACGGAAAGTTGTGTGTTATGTTCCATGCTTTACGGAAAGTTGTAACAGATTGTCATTGCGATTCACGCGCATAGCTGTGCGATAAAAGTTCCTAACGACATGCAAACGCCATCACACCAAGTCCTCAGGGGACCCTTCCTCCCTGGCAATTGAAATGCAAATGAAGAATAATTCATCACAACATATTATTAAAATTCAAATGGGATGAAAATAAAAACACATCCATAAGGGTATGGTCCTAAAAGACCTTAACAACGTAATCACACCATCTCCTTAACGACAACTGGTGGCACGGCCTTTCGCTCCTTGAATAATATTTCTTCATCTGAATGTGATTATATCGCCCTTAAAAGCTCTTTGTAGCACCCATGGGGATACGCACGGCTTGTAGAACACACAGACACAGACACAGATACAGACAGACACACACACACACACACAGACACACACACACACACACACACAAACACCCCCCCCCAACATACAGTCATTTACACCAATTCTCCAATGGTTAATTGCCCAAGTCGAATATGACCTAAAACCTACAGACTATTTTCACACTCTTACACAGAGTTATAAACAGACCACGCGGCGTACCATCAGCCACTGAAATGTTTCACCTTTGATGCTGGCAGGACCGAGTCAGCATCGTTTTTGCACCGTCCCCCCTAATCCTTCCCCCTGTTCCGTCCTCGTGGGACCATTTACAGTCGTGGGGGTGCCAATGATGGCCGCTCACTGCATCCGTAATGATGAAATGATAGGGGTTGCGGGCCCTCGTCAGGCGAGGCAAGCACGCGGCTATCCGTCACGCGGTCTGGAGGTCTTCTGTCGAACGCTCTTCTCAGTTCTCCTAAAGGGACATTCCTTCTGTGTTCTCTTAAAGGGATATTCCTTCTGTGTACTCTTACTGGGACATTCCTTCTGTGTTCTTTTAAAGGGACATTCCTTCTGTGCTCTGTTAAAGGGATATTCCTTCTGTGTTCTCTTAAAGGGATATTCCTTCTGTGTTCTCTTAAAGGGATATTCCTTCTGTGTTCTCTTAAAGGGACATTCCTTCTGTGTTCTCTTAAAGGGACATTCCTTCTGTGTTCTCTTAAAGGGACATTCCTTCTGTGTTCTCTTAAAGGGATATTCCTTCTGTGTTCTCTTGAGAGGACATTCCTTCTGCGTTCTTTTAAAGGAAAATCCCTTCCGTGTTATCTTATAGGGTCATTCCTTCTGGTGCAAACGATAAACCTTTGCTGTTTCTTTGAACTTTGTATACATGTCATGATTGTAATCTTTGTTAAAATAAACTTATGTTTAAACCATGAACCTTTACTGATCTGAATGCGTGCAAATGATACTGATCTTATTTGTCAGGATTTGAGCAGTCTGAATGCGTCACTGGATTTTCCTTACGCTGCTTTTACAATCAACATCAAAGATGGCAGTCAAGGCTTTCGCAGGAAAGTAGTGCAGTGTTCTCTTAAAGGGACATTCCTTGTCGCGCAAACATGCATACCACCTCACATCTGTTCAGGCCTTCACGCCGGTCAAAAGCATCAACCTTCCATTTGGACAAGCATCTATCGTAAGCTCGCATGACATGACTTCAAATCCAAGTAATTGAAAATGTTGCTGGAATAACTCTGGCATCCTGTCGGTGTTGTCTGGGTGGCTGATTTATTTAATTTCTTATGAAGTGCTGTGTCTCAACATTACACATACACATCTGGTGGTGTGTTTCTGTGATATTCATACTTTTCCAAGTTCTCCTTGCTTTTGTGTGTGTGGGATTTTAGAACAAAAAATGCGCCACGCCTTGACTTGAGTCAGAGAGGAGCTTTCGTTCTGTAGTCTTTGCACTGAGAAATTGGGTCTCAGGGCTCAGGGGAGTTTCCGTCAGTGAAGGGTTTTCAGTGTTCTTCTCAGTTAACTTACAGTCCGTGCGTTTCCTAGCAAACCACGGTGTCAGCCGTGTTTCAGTGCAAAGGGACGAATACCTCACTGTAAAATTTGACCATTTTCTTTGAAAATACTGAATGGAGGCGCTGGTTTGTTATCCAATACCCCAATTTCTTACATATCCTTCCTCCCCCTCCATTCATCCTCCGTTCATTTTCATACTTTTGAATAGTCAAACGCGAGAACACTGTTCCTGAAGTTGTAGTGTGTGAACATATCACACTGAACAATTCTAAAACTTCGCTTTTTACCTGTTTGTACTAACTTACGCTACTGCGATTTGTACTGAGTAACCCAGAATGGCAATTCCAGCACATGTAGAGTATGTCCAAGTTACATGTCGACACCTTGTCCAGCCATGTTACAGGAAAGGAAGGTGACGACAGAACCCAGACCAGGGGCAGGTTTCATGAGCCAGCAACACAGTCGTTCTACTGCAGTTGAACGAGAGGAATGCAGTAAATCGACGAAATCGACGAAATCGACTGTGCCTCTTCGCACAGCGGGTTGGCCGATTGCAGTGCTGCCCTCCCCCGCCACCGCGTTCAGACAACACCAGTCGGGTGACGAAGCTGTGATCCGATTGTCAGTGAGACCCCCGCGAGTCCATGACACCGGCCCCAGACCACGACGCAACGTCAGCCAATGGAGGCGAGGATTCGTGACACATGTAATCACGTCCACCCCTCACCTCCAGAGGTCGCCACAGTCTGGCAGACGACGCGTGTCCTTCCTAATGTGATTTCTGTCGTCTGCGCAAAGTCCTTGGGTCTTGCTGTGTGTTCCATCCGTCCCCTCTGTCTCAGGGCTGTTCTGTACCCAGGGTTATGGGGTGAACGCTGACGTAGTACTTTATAGCAGTTTGAATGTGAAGTGACATGTGTACACTGATGAACTCGGTTTGCGGTACAGCGCTCCCCTCTCCCCTCTCCCCCTCCCCTCTCCCTCTCCCCCCTCAACCCTCTGCCACTTTTAAGACCTCGAAAATGAGGCCTTAACAAGGAGGGTGTCTTAAAGTCGATGTACATGTACAGAGGTTATGAAGAGAACATCTGAGAAACCAGGGTCTTAAAAAGGAGGGATTCTAGATCTGAAATTGGAGTGTTTTATGAGGGTAGAGTTCCAAAGCTCCCCCTTCTGCTTTGGGCAGTGATAGGTGCCGCGGGTTACGGTCAACGTTGGCGATGAAGCCAAAAGAAGTTTCAACGTAAAGTGAAATGGATACAGATAATAACTCTGTTTGTGGTATCTAAGCTATGTCCGCATTTGAACAGTGATCTGTCCTGGACGGTACGACGCCGTGGGTTTTAAGCAAAGGCTGACTATAACCCTCAAAAGTTTTGAATCTAAAATAAAATGCATGCACAGATGAACTCCGTTTGTGAGGTAAAAATGTATCATTTGTTTGAAACTTGTATTTTTACAGAATATTTCAACATTTCAAAGGAAGGATAGCTAAATCATTGTGCACAAATAGTCCGTGACATGTGATTGAGGGAAGAAGGGAAATTTACGAGCCCCTGTTGAAACTCAATTCGCCTGACCTGACGCAATCAGGGCTGGCCTTATCAATGCGGTGCTT
>NC_090245.1:110115957-110136192 GCF_037325665.1 Littorina saxatilis
ATCACCTGTAGAAATGAAGACACAACCAATAAAGTCATATTGATATGGAAAAGAAGGAAACCTAGTCGGGTAATATAATTAAAGTCGAACAAGTTGTTTTGTCCTGAACGTGTAAATCATATTTTCTCTTTAAACTTGATGGTCCTTTGTTCACATGTTGTAGTAGGACATCTGCAAATTACGAGGATTGAATCATTTAAATTCAAACGAACGGGAATTATACCCGTGACCTTTAAAAACTGGTAATGGCAAGTGAGTCAGAAGTGCTAAGTAGTTTACTTATGAGAGAAGGTTTTTTGCAAGATGTAATAACAAATAATGGTAAAAGCTTGTAACTTTCCCCCAATTTTGTTGGAGAGAAAAAGTGGTGTTGCTGGTGAACTGCAGGAACTGTCTGGCGTATGGAAAAGCAGCCCAAGCAACCGATCAAAACATCAGACAACCAAGCAACCCAGCTTGGCCCCCCAAAAAAAGATTGTAAAGTTTTGTTAGCTCACATAGATTTCGCATTGTCTTCCCCCGAACGAGTTCTGCACGGAACAGAGTTAAAGATAGCGTACAGAAAATACAACCGATCGACCAACAGACCAACCCAACACATTTTAGATTTTTTGAAAAAAAACCAAGAAAGGTTAGTTGTTGGAACGTGTATGGTTTGACGTGACAAAACAATTAAGACACGACACAACAAGACGTGACAAAACAAAACATTCACAAATCAAGACACGACAAAACAACACACGAAAAATAAAAATGACAAAACAACACATGACAAAACAAAACATTCACAACAAATTGTCAAAAAGTACGCGTTCAAACAACTTATCTTTCTTGTTTGTTTATTCTCAATATTTGTTTTTGGGATTCCATTGTCAATTTTTGTTAAGACTCTGCACCGGTCTGTTGAGGCCGATGTAACGATCTCATGGTTCGCCTGGGCCCAACTTTCGCATTCGATATATACCACAGACTGAAATGCTGCTTCACCCTCAAATAAAAGAGGTACACTTATGTGAGGGAGAAAAGCATGCCAGTTTCGTGCAAGGGAAGCAAATTCGTGATGACATTCGACAGAGTTTACCTCAAAATTCGAATGCTTCGAAAACGTGCACCGAGTGATTATGTCCCTTGAATGAGAAGGGAAGGATTTTGTGATGAAGCAAATTTCGAAGTATAAATACCTTCTTCTTTGTAAAGAATTTGACCGCATTAGTGTTAAGTACCAAAGGTCGATCGTCAGTCAGTACTTTGGAAGGGAGGGGGGATGTTCAGGGTGGAGTTTATGCGAGATCAGCAAGGCCGAATGTGAACGCTGGGCCCAGGCGAAAACAGATCGTTACACCGGGCCATCATGCACCGTGTCTGAGGGAGGTAGACGTGGCTTCACGGCAAATCCAATTGCAGACACAGATAACAACGATTGGATGGGACTCTGGCGCCCAAGTCTGGAAATATACAATATGACCACCACCACAAGACCAATGTCCGCCCTTGAGCCATTGTGGCAGAGTTTGGCGAGTCCAACGCGACACCTCCTCATAGTGCTCTCCCTTGTAAATCGTCCCCGCCGCTCTCCTGGGATAGAGACGTTTTTGGTTTTATGACGCGGCGAGAGGAATGCTTGTGTCCACACGAGTTCGTTTTGGAATTGTGCCAGAGTGTGGTGAATCCATGACACTTTTACAGTAACACTCTATCAAGTTCATTTTAAAATCAAGCTTATATACTGTGGACTTCTGTCGTAGATTTAAAACACTGTTTGCTTTACGTAAAGCACACTATCCATAGCTGTACAGTCTTTTGGCTTTGTGGCGCTTGAACAAACGGGAACAAGGTGTGCTTTGAGCTAGCTTGTAAACATTTTCTGATTTGAAAATAATCATTTGAAAATAACTGATCAGTTTTAAGTGGTGAGCCACTGACTTGAAAAACTGTATATCAGTACAGACGAGAAGACAAATGGCTTAATCAAATTTGAATACTTTCTACTGCTCTAGGATGTTGGCCTATGTTTGTGACAAGAAAGCAAAATGTGTACAATAGTTTGTCAAGTGGCAGATGATGCTCAGTCGCAGAAACAGTAGTTTTTTCTTGATATTTTTAACGTTAACATTTTGGTTTGTTTGGGGATGAAAGTTGTTTGTTCACTTCAATGCTTGTTATTCTCTCAGGTGCCAGGAGATTGGTTCCACATTTTTCTAACTTCCTCTATTGTACATGTCGTATGCATTTAGAGCACTGTCACGATTTCAGTGACACGTTTGAGAAAGAAACTCTTTGTTGGGCGCCTTTCTCAAATTGCAACGTAATGCGCCTGTGCTGGCAGCCGCATTGCGGAAAGGTTGTGGCAGACCTTCACGAAATTCACATGGAAACCGTGCGGGTATCGGGTGATTTCGCTCACCGTTTAGATCACGTGTTCCAATCATGCTATACCCAGCTAGCAAGCTTTCGTCGGCCGACTGACGATTTCAGTCGGGTGACGTCGTCAAATGTCGTGTGTCGACGTCCGTTGTCGCGCCGATATCGTTTTGACTGTGTGTAAAACTCGGCAAATGTATGTAATAAACCCCGACATCGGCCCGACGCAATGTTGCTGTCGATAAAAATATGCAGAGTTACGGGAGATAACAACTTGAATTTATTATCATTATTTTAACATTTGTTACGTCCCCTGTTCAAGCGTCGGGAACGGCGTGACATGACTCTGCAAATGCGAAACTAAATTATTCATATTTGTTGACTTTTTCACATAGGAGTAGGATAATTAATTGTAAGTTTTGTTTGTATATTTGCAATCAAATACAGCATGAGCTCAAACCATGAGTTTTACATTTTAAAAATACGCCATCATATATACTTGAAATACTCTAATAGCTTTCCTTACGGTACAAACAAGATTGAGTGTGAACATGGCCGGCTAGCTGCTACTTTCCCGCGTGAGCGAAGTTTATTTGTTTTCTTAGTTCAAGTTAATATCGAAAGAAGAGACATTCGCAAGTTGGACAGCACATTGATGATATGTTATCCGAGACGAATGTCGCCTCGGGATCTCAATCTGAGTGCTGGTCCCAGTGCCACGTGGTGGCGGTGATAGTTGACAAGTTAAAATTGTGTAGCCAAGGACGGATGGAAACCTACAGGTGTGTTCAAGCTGTTAACGTCAACTCGAGGACAACCGACGGATCCAGCGAGTAAGTGATTTTGGTTTTTTTTGCTTTAATGTTAGTTTTGCTGTTATACAGTGGGGGGGGGGGGGGGGGGGGAGAGTACATACTGCTGTATCTGTATATATGTAGATGTAGGTGTTTTGTCCTGTTACAGTGGGGGGGGGGGGGGGGGGGTGGAGTACATACTCATGATACTGCTGAATCTGTAGCTGTAAGTGTGGTTTGCACTGTTACACTTGGGGGGTGGGGTGTATGTATACTGATGTATCTGTAGCTGTAGGTGTGTGTATTGCATTGTAACACTTGGGGGGGGGGGGGGGGTACATACTGATCTATCTGTAGCTGGTGGTGTGTTTTGCACTGTTACACACTTGGGGGGGGGGGGGGGGGTGTACATACTAACTGCTGAATCTGTAGCTGTATGTGTGTTCTGCACAGTGACACTGGGGGGGGGGGGGGGGGAGGGGGTTGTACATACTGCTGAATCTGTAGCTGTAGGTGTGTTTTGTACTGTTACACTTGGGGGGGGGGGGGGGTGTGCATACTGATGTATATGCTTGGCGCTGGTGGACAATATTCACTTTTTTGGCCAAAAACACACTTTTTTGGCCAAAAACGTACATTATTGGCCAAAAAGTGTGTTTTTGGCCAAAAACATGTTTTGGCCAAAATTTTTAAGTGCAAAGTTTTGGCCAAAAAAATATTTGGCCAAATCTAAAACATTTGGCCAAAAAAGTGTTTTGGCCAAATGTTTTAGATTTGGCCAAATATTTTTTTGGACAAAACTTTTGCATTGAAAGTTTTGGCCAAAAAAATAGTTTTGGCCAAAACTTCATTTTTTGGCCAAATCTTTGAGTACCCCTTGGCGCTGATGGACAATATTCATTTTTTTGGCCAAAAACGCCAGTTTTGGCCCAAAAAGCAAAGTTTTGGCCAAAAAAGTATAGTTTTGGCCAAAAACGCCAGTTTTGGCCCAAAACGCCAGTTTTGGCCCAAAACGCCAGTTTTGGCCAAAAAATTATAGTTTTGGCCAAAAAAGTGAAAATTGTCCACCAGCGCCAAGCTGCTTGGCGTTGGTGGACAATATTCACTTATTTGGCCAAAAACACACTTTTTTGGCCAAAACTGGCGGTTTTGGCCAAAAAAGCAAAGTTTTGGCCAAAAAAGTATAGTTTTGGCCAAAAACGCCAGTTTTGACCAAAACCGCCAGTTTTGGCCAAAACCACCAGTTTTGGCCAAAAAGTGTGTTTTTGGCCAAAATAGTGAATATTGTCCACCAGCGCCAAGCTGCTTGGCGCTGGTGGACAATATTCACTTTTTTGGCCAAAAACACACTTTTTTGGCCAAAAACGTACATTTTTGGCCAAAAAAGCAAAGTTTTGGCCAAAAAAGTATAGTTTTGGCCCAAAACGCCAGTTTTGGCCCAAAACGCCAGTTTTGGCCCAAAACGCCAGTTTTGGCCAAAACCGCCAGTTTTGGCCAAAAAGTGCGTTTTTGGCCAAAAAAGTGAATATTGTTCACCAGCGCCAAGCTGCTTGGCGCTGGTGGACAATATTCACTTATTTTGCCAAAAACACACTTTTTTGGCCAAAACTGGCGGTATTGGCCAAAAAAGCAAAGTTTTGGCCAAAAAGCAAAGTTTTGGCCAAAAAAGCAAAGCTTTGGCCAAAAAGAGATTTGGCCCAAAAAGTGAATATTGTCCACCAGCGCCAGCAAATACAAAAGATTTGGCCAAAAAAAGATTTGGCCAAACAAAAAAGATTTGGCCAAAAAAGTGAAGATTTGGCCAAATCTATTTTGTTTGGCCAAATCTTTTTTTGGCCAAATCTTTTTGTGGCAGAAGTTTGGCCAAATCTCCCGTTTTAGCTGACATAAACAGTTTTGGCCAAAACTTTTACATAGAAAGTTTTGGCCAAAAAAAAGTTATAGCCAAATCTATTTTATTTGGTCAAATGTGTGGGTTTTTTTGCCAAATCTTTGTCTTTTTTGGCCAAAACTGGCGGTTTTGGCCAAAAAAGTGAATATTGTCCACCAGCGCCAAGCATAGATGTAACTGTAGCTGTAGCTGTAGGTGTGTTATGTACTGTTACAGTAGGGGGGGGGGGGGGGTTGAACATACTGCTGTTTTTGTAGCTGTAGGTGTGTTTTGCACACAGGGGAGGGGGGGGGGGGATTGGGGTTGTGTATACTGCTGTATCTGTAGCTCTAGGTGTGTTTTGTACTCTGCACGAGGGAAGGGGGTGGAGTGTTATATGTTTTGTACTGTTACAGTGGTGGCAGCGGGGGAAGGGGGGTGTACATAATTCTGAATCTGTAGCTGTAAATGAGTTTTGTACTGTTACAGTGGGGGCGGGGGAGGGGGGGTTGGGGGTTGTACATATTAATGCTGTAGCTGTAGGTGTGTTTTGCACTGTTACACTGGGGGGGGGGGGGGGTTGTACACACTGCTGTATCTGTAGCAGTAGGTGCGATTTGTGCCGTTACAGTTGGGGGGGGGGGTACATACTGCTGTAGCTGTAGGTGTTTTTTGCACTGTTACACTTGGGTTGGGGGAGGGGGGGGGTTGTACATACTGCTGAATCTGTAGCTGTAAGTGTGTTTTGCACTGTTACATTGGGGGGGGGGGGGGGTATACATACTGCTGTATCTGTAGCTGTAGGTGTGTTTTGTACTGTTACTAAGGGGGAGGGGGTGTACATACGGCTGTAGCTGTAAGTAATTTTTGCACTATTACACTTGGGGGGGTTGTACATACTGCTGAATCTGTTGCTGTAGGTGTGTTTTATACTGTAATACTGAGGGGGGGGGGGTTGTACATACGGCTGTATCTGTAGCTGTAGGTGTGTTTTGTACTGTTACAGTGAGGGCGGGGGGGGGGGGGGTGGGGGTCTACATACTGCTGTATCTGTAGCTGGTGTTGTGTTTTGCACTGTTACACTGGGGGGGGGGGGGTTGTACATACTGCTGTATCTGTATCTGTAGGTTTGTTTTCCACTGTAACACTGGGGGGAGGGGGGTTGTACTGCTGTAGCTGTAGCTTTAAGTGAATTTTGCACTGTTACACTTGGGGGGCGGGGGGGGGGGGGGGGGTACATACTGCTGTAGCTGCACCCAGCCAGCAAGACATTAGCGGCCGATAATCGGCCGAACACCCTTCAAAAAGTCGGGCCGGTGATGTCAAAAGATACGACGCGGGTGTTGGCCCGACTAACTTTTGCAAAGAGGCAAAGAGGCGGCCGACAGACGGCCGAACACCTGTACTATGGCGGCACGCATCCGGGCCGATGTTAATCGGCCCGATGGCTTGTTGGACCTGCGGGCCGACATCGTCCCGATGTCTTCCCGCTGAAATCGATATCTTCCCGATGTCGGCATAAGGTGTCGGGCCGCAGGTCCAACAAGTCATCGGGCCGATTAACATCGGACCGGATGCGTGCCGCCATAGTACAGGTGTTCGGCCGCCTGTCGGCCGCCTCGTTGCCTCTTTGCAAAAGTTAGTCGGGCCAACACCCGCGTCGTATGTTTTGACGTCACCGGCCCGACTTTTTGAAGGGTGTTCGGCCGATTATCGGCCGCTAATGTCTTGCTGGCTGGGTAGGTGTGTTTGGTAGGCGACCAGTGATTGGTCAGGAAGATCGCTTGGTTTGGGGAAGCGACTGCCGATTGATCAAGGAGATCACATGGTCTTTCTTTCTTTTCTACCAGCTGGGCAGACGACAGGTCTGGGGTATTGCTCTGTTGACTAAGATTTGGAGGATTCCAACGCGTTGAAAGACTGTTTTAGGTCTACCAACGGGCTTCTGATGTTAGTTTCATACACAGAAGGCTTAGGACAGAGGAATTTGGCTACATACTTTCGCTGACGAGCGGGAGCCAAATATTCAAGCGGGTTGCTTGGGAGAGCTGCGTTCCACGAGCTATTGAGGTATTTAGACGTTACTTTACGTTGGTGACCGGTCAATGTTTGTGAAATGTAAACTCTGTGTTTTGTTTCTCCATGATAGCGTATAACTTGCTCTTTATAACGCTAAATTTTCTGGCTCGTCTCCTGCTTACTTCTCTGAACTCCTCACCAAAACCAAAACATACGGACAACGCACTTTTACTTTCTGCGCACCCACACAATGGAATTATCTCCCCTTTCACATCCGCCACTCTCAGTCACCCCAGGCATTCAAACGAGCACTTAAAACGCACCTCTTCAAGAAATACAACCCCTGATTTTGTTTTCTCAGTCCATCAGTAGGCTACATGTAGTGTATTTGTTGTTTTAGTGATAATATGATAATGTATATAAACATCTAGGGCTGTTTTCAGTATTGTTGATAACATGTTCTGTTTAATTAAGGGTATTCAGGCTGGTATTTCCTTGTTTTCACTACCTATTTTATTCATGTTTTTATTACTTAGTTAGTGGAAGAATCTTTTGTAATGTATGTTTGATGGTGTATGCTTTTAATTAAGCGTTGCTGACTATGAATGTAGATGTAAATGCTTGTATAACTGTGTTTTAATTTTAAATGTGTCAAGCGCAAAGAGCATAATTGTAAAGTTATGATGTTGCGCTATATAAATGCTCATTTATTATTATTATTATTATTATTATTATTATTATTATTATTAAATTGTAATCTGTATATGGTTTTTGCAGATATGGAGAGGCGGAGAAAATGTCTTGAGTTGTTATTAAAAGTCTATCCTTGCAGGTACCACGTGCTCGCTGAAGGGGGAAGTTAGATATGTTTAAAGGTGGTAAAAGGGGGATTGTTGGCATGGTCACTGCACCAATTGCTCTTGTTTCAGCTTGTTGCTGGTTGTTGCTGGTTGTTGCTGGAGGTGATGCTGGTTGTTGCTGGTTGTTGCTGGAGGTGTTGCTGTACGTTTGCTGGACGTTTGCTACCTGGCTGCTACCTGTTTGCTGTTGAAGACGGGCTACACTGTTGCTGTCTATTGTTCTACGGTTGCTGTTCTACGGCTGTTACTGGTGTTGCTCCAACTTTCACCTGTATGCTCCACTGCGCTTCTTCTTCTTCTTCTTCTGCGTTCGTGGGCTGAAACTCCCACGTACACTCGTGTTTTTTGCACGAGTGGAATTTTACGTGTATGACCGTTTTTTACCCCGCCATTTAGGCAGCCATACGCCGTTTTTGGAGGAAGCATGCTGGGTATTTTCGTGTTTCTATAACCCACCGAACTCTGACATGGATTACAGGATCTTTTTCGTGCGCACTTGGTCTTGTGCTTGCGTGTACACACGGGGGTGTTTGGACACCGAAGAGAGTCTGCACACAAAGTCGACTCTGAGAAATAAATCTCTCGCCGAACGTGGGGACGAACTCACGCTGACAGCGGCCAACTGGATACAAATCCAGCGCGCTACCGACTGAGCTACATCCCCGCCCGACTGCGCTTCATCGAATGGACCCTGGCTACACCGAGAGTTGAGTGCACCCATGCGTAGACGCCCCCCCACCTTGTCATCTTTCTAACCCTTTATGACGAACTTTGAGTTGTGACAACGTGGAGTGTTAACGCCTGTACAGGCTAAGACTTTTTACAGAACAGCTAAGTGTTTTCTAACTTTACACGGTTCAGCGTGTTCTTATTATTTCATAAACTCTAACTGGCTTTTGTCAGTTATTATTGCTTTACGACTTGGTCGTAAAAACACTTTTGGCTTCACGAGAAGAGGGAGGTGGAGAGTTAGTGTATATAAACAGACGTCTAGAACTTATACCTTTGTTGATTCTTACTTCTTTGTGTGACTGCGAGAGTGGATCGTGGTGTGGTTAGTCAGTTAGCAGTAATTGACCGTTTTAGGTCATTCATTTGACTTTAAAACGTAACTTCCGTTTGTTTCTCACATCTTAAAATAGCGCTCTGCCTCATGTGTTTAGGATTATGAACACATTTTGATATTAGTGCCTTTATTTCATTGTTTCTTCATCGTTCTGTCTTGTCTCGAACGCGCAAAGAAAGAATTCAATTGTTGCTGAATGTGTGACAAGAAAGTTTGATCAGAAATGACCAACAGGAGACAACTCCGTCTCAAACCACCGGACACATCTGTATCCGGCAAACCACGTCTGTATCCAACAAACCACGTCTGTATCCAACAAACCACGTCTGTATCCAACAAACCACGTCTGTATCCAACAAACCACGTCTGTATCTAACAAACCACGCCTGTATCCGGCAAACCACGTCTGTATCAAATCATGTGGACACAAACATTTCCCCGCGTCATAAACACCAATCACGTCTCCCTCTCAGGAGAGCGGCGGCGACGATTTACAAGGGAGAGCACTATGAAGACTTGTCGCTTTGTTGGCACAGGCGGCCATCATTTTGTTGGAGCAGTGGAGACTGAGTGAAGCGGACAGTTTATAACCTCACTGCCGCTTGCTTTGTGCGGATAAATCAGCAAGCTTCACTACACTTTCTCAACGTTTGCCCGCCGTCTAAATGCATTTTACGAGATTTATTTGCCAATGCGTCCCTGGGAGGAGGGACCGAAGAAACGACATGGTATCCCCCGGTATAGTAGATGTCGATTGATGCTGGGATTTAGTGCAATCACTTACACTCTGAAGCAGGTCTTCGTGAAGATCTTAGTGCAATCACTTACACTCTGAAGCAGGTCTTCGTGAAGATCTTAGTGCAATCACTTACACTCTGAAGCAGGTCTTCGTGAAGATCTTAGTGCAATCACTTACACTCTGAAGCAGGTCTTCGTGAAGATTTAGTGCAATCACTTACACTCTGAAGCAGGTCTTCGTGAAGATCTTAGGGAAGGTTGGAGATGTTTATTGTGCCGTTTCGGAAGAAAGTGATTTTGAGGTAGAAAATCCATTTTTTATCATGAAAATGGAATACATCTTTGGGGAGAGATGTCAGATAATTGTTCTTAGGAATTTATCAGGAGCGCCTTATATATTGACAAATACATGTCCCGAAAGAAATATATTTGATGGAAAAACCAAGTCGGCCGGTATAACCTAAATGTTATATCTCTACAGAGAATGTACAAGTGATGCGCTTTCTAATGGATGTATCAAAGAGGCTTTCGGGAAATGTTCAATGCACCTTTATAAAGAAATAAAATCAGAACAACATTGGAAAAGAAATGACATGCTTAGAAAGAAAAAAAGAATTAAAGAACACTCAGTTTAATGTGAAAGTAAAAGTGATGCGCTTTCTCGTGAATGCATAAAAGAGGCTTTAGGGAAATGGGCAGTGCACGTTAAGAAAGAAATAAGATTTGAGGAAATGACTTAAGCTTTATGTGAAAAAAAGAGGTATGTGGATAATGCACGTGCAGAGTGTTGGCAGTTTGATGGCACGTGCTCCCCGCGGGTCGTAACGGCGATAGACGAAATCCGAAATTAACTCTGTCGTGTCTGTTTAAGTAGTGAAAGAGTGAATACTCTTGCTTAGAGTGAGGCAAGCTTTCTACACGTGCTCCTTGTCGACGTGTTCCAGACACAACCCTCGCTAGTTACTGGCTTATACTGTCACATTGGAAAGTTTTACTCACTAAAAGCAAGAGTATTCCCTCTTTCACAACCCATACAAAGCCCACAGAGTTATTTCCGAATGTATGTTCTTCACGCGGGGCTGTTGTCCTTCGCCGTTCGTCGTTATATCAAATTCATGCAATATATCGTCCTTGCCAATTCCCAGTAATATGCGGGCTGAAACGATGCATTCAAGAGCAATTGAAACTTAAAACAAAGTCTCGTATAGGGTTTGCGTTGACATTTGCGTTAAAAACTTCTACCTAATTCCCGTGAAAATAATGAAATGTTACAGAAATGTCCAGGCTTTTACGTTGAACATAAAAATCGATCGTACCGTTAATCCTTTGATCGTACCGTTAATCCTTTGATCGTACCGTTAATCCTTTGATCGTACCGTTAATCCTTTGATCGTACCGTTAATCCTTTGATCGTACCGTTAATCTTTTGATCGTACCGTTAATCCTTTGATCGTACCGTTAATCCTTTGATCGTACCGTTAATCCTTTGATCGTACCGTTAATCCTTTGATCGTACCGTTAATCCTTTGATCGTACCGTTAATCCTTTGATCGTACCGTTAATCCTTTGATCGTACCGTTAATCCTTTGATCGTACCGTTAATCCTTTGATCGTACCGTTAATCCTTTGATCGTACCGTTAATCCGTACCGTTAATCCTTTGATCGTACCGTTAATCCTTTGATCGTACCGTTAATCCTTTGATCGTACCGTTAATCCTTTGATCGTACCGTTAATCCTTTGATCGTACCGTTAATCCTTTGATCGTACCGTTAATCCTTTGATCGTACCGTTAATCCTTTGATCGTACCGTTAATCCTTTGATCGTACCGTTAATCCTTTGATCGTACCGTTAATCCTTTGATCGTACCGTTAATCCTTTGATCCGACCTTTCATCTAGATATCGATCGTACCGTTAATCCTTTGATCCGACCTTTCATCTAGATATCGATCGTACCGTTAATCCTTTGATCCGACCTTTCATCTAGATATCGATCGTACCGTTAATCCTTTGATCCGACCATTCATCTAGATATCGATCGTACCGTTAATCCTTTGATCCGACCATTCATCTAGATATCGATCGTACCGTTAATCCTTTGATCCGACCATTCATCTAGATATCGATCGTACCGTTAATCCTTTGAGCCGACCATTCATCTAGATATCGATCGTACCGTTAATCCTTTGAGCCGACCATTCATCTAGATATCGATCGTATCGTTAATCCTTTGATCCGACCATTCATCTAGATATCGATCGTACCGTTAATCCTTTGATCCGACCATTCATCTAGATATCGATCGTACCGTTAATCCTTTGATCCGACCATTCATCTAGATATCGATCGTACCGTTAATCCTTTGAGCCGACCATTCATCTAGATATCGATCGTACCGTTAATCCTTTGAGCCGACCATTCATCTAGATATCGATCGTACCGTTAATCCTTTGATCCGACCATTCATCTAGATATCGATCGTACCGTTAATCCTTTGATCCGACCATTCATCTAGATATCGATCGTACCGTTAATCCTTTGAGCCGACCATTCATCTAGATATCGATCGTACCGTTAATCCTTTGAGCCGACCATTCATCTAGATATCGATCGTACCGTTAATCCTTTGATCCGACCATTCATCTAGATATCGATCGTACCGTTAATCCTTTGATCCGACCATTCATCTAGATGTCTTTCAGCAGTTTTCAGCAATTGACGGTTAGTGAACTTCATCCCATTCACCCCGTCGTCTTTGACTGAATTTTGTTCCAAACTGCAACACTTTTATGCCCCCCCACCCCCCAGACAAACACACACACAACACACCCACACACAAACACCCCCCCCACACACACACACAAACACACACACATACACACACTCACATTCACACACACAGACAAACAGATCGACAAACAAACGGACACATAAACACCATTCCTCTACACACACACACCCTCTCTTCGTCACAAGTACCATCAGACAGTCAGTGTACTGCCCGCCACTGTAAAGCCATTTGAGTGTACTGCCCGCCACTGTAAAGCCATTTGAGTGTACTGCCCGCCACTGTAAAGCCATTTGAGTGTACTGCCCGCCACTGTAAAGCCATTTGAGAAGACTACACCAGGGACTGTGGTCATGGAATGGCCCGGAGTGCAAGCGGTGTGGTATGAGGACATAAATAACGGTACCAACAGGCCCACTGAGCGCCGCCACTCCTATCGATTGTTTCCTCTGTTCTCTGCCCCTCAGCCCTTAGCCACTTACAGGAAAGAGCCTCTTCAACCCTGAGCCACTTACAGGAAAGAGCCTCTTCAACCCTGAGCCACTTACAGGAAAGAGCCTCTTCAACCCTGAGCCACTTACAGGAAAGAGCCTCTTCAACCCTGAGCCACTTACAGGAAAGAGCCTCTTCAACCCTGAGCCACTTACAGGAAAGAGCCTCTTCAACCCTGAGCCACTTACAGGAAAGAGCCTCTTCAACCCTGAGCCACTTACAGGAAAGAGCCTCTTCAACCCTGAGCCACTTACAGGAAAGAGCCTCTTCAGCCCTTAGCCACTTACAGGAAAGAGCCTCTTCAACCTTCAATTGTCCTCGAGTCTACTGAATCCGAGGCAGCACGCACTGGAACAATTTTTCAAAGCAGTGGCTCTTTCTTGTAACTTTTTTTTACAAACAAATTAATAAAGGCCCTACGCACGAAAACTACATTGAATTCAGCAGATTTAAGGACAATTCCACAGTAAAGCGGTTCTTTCACTGGTAACCAAAAGAAAGCCTCTCTGAAATTGTCGAAGAGTGTACTGAATTCAATGCAGTTTTTGTCCTGTGAAATTGTTACGGGAGCGTATACTGAATTCAATGCAGTTTTTGTCCTGTGGAATTGTTACGGGAGCGTATACTGAATTCAAGATTGTTTTCATGGTCATACCGGGAAAAGCCAATTCACTCAAGAATTGTGGGAGAGTTGACTGAATTCAAAAGGATTAGATGTGCACAGGGGAATGAGGAACGCGGTGACCGTTCAAGCCAGGAGACAGCCCAGCTGAGGATGCTGCGAGCCATTGTCAAGAATCTCTCACCAGACATGCAGAAACACACACAAACATTAACTATTCATTTGTGCGCACCATGATTGTCTATTTCTAAAAGGTCGCCCCGCTATCATACTAAATAGTAGTATATATATCTATACATACATATAAATAAAAGAGAGTGTCTGTCTGTCTGTGTGTGTGTGTGTGTGTGTGCCTGTCTGTTTGTGGTCGCCACACCTCAGAGATGGCAAAAGATAAGCACAAGATATTTTGCATGCACACTGCCCTGGACCCACAAATGTGCACCTGGGTTTTAGTTTCTCCAGACATTGTTTCCTTCCTCGGATAATTACCCTCCCCATCTATCAATACAGTCTATATCGTGCAAGGGAGGTAAGTCATGGTTTGTCACCCACGGAAGGGAGGTAACTCTCATCAAACCAGTATACCGTGTCATTCTCAAGGGTTACCCCCCGCCCGCTATCATCCCGCCGCCCCCCCCCCCCCCCACACACACACACTAACCCTGCCCCCTGCTCCCCCTCCCTGCCTTCCAGATCATCGCGAATAATGTTTACGAAACGATCGCCTCAGTGAAAGATCACGAGAATTTACAGATTTCTCTCCCCTATTCAAAAAGGTGTGACGCGCTCACTCATGAGGTGTGCGTGCTTTGATCAGACGGTAACTACGGTAGGTGTGAGAAGGGGTAAACAAATCACGAAGAACACGTTGAACCAAATAGAAACTTGCCTTGCCTATACATCCAAATGTATGAGCTCACACTGTCATTTTTCTTATCCAAATTGGAATAAGATTCGAGAGGTTTCTGAGAGAGGGGAGAGCAGAAACACCCGGGCGAAGCCGGGCCTGACTGCTAGTAATTATATAAATGTCATAAATGTATAGGGGTGGTGTGGATATTGATATGCGAACCACGATCGCCTAGGAGAGATCTACAAGTGTCTTTCTCCCTTTTTGCTATCCGGTATCATCATTTCTCAATAGGCCGTCTCTTTCCCTGTATGGTCGGGCTCTAATACTCAGGGCTTTGTAAAGCTGCGGCGATGCTGCTAATTTCCAGAGTGGCGTTTTTATGGGGCCAGGAGGCCCCCATTCTATACGGATAGTTTCGATGTTGACCATGGGCAGCGCCATTTTGTTGTGAAATACGTCATCAGTCTGTGTACACAGGAAGTTGTGACATCCGTCACCCTATGGGAGGGGTGAAGGCAACATTGTTCATCAGTAGAAAGTTGTGAAATCCGTCACCCTATGGGAGGTGTGAAGGCAAAATTGGTCATCACTGAGTTTGTGTAACACAGGAAGTTGTGAAATACGTCACTCTATGGGAGGTGTGACGGCAAAATTGTTCAACAAAAACATCACAGGCCGAACTGTACAGGGTTAACCGCAACAAACTCAAACCATTCATACTACTCTGCATTTGAGTGACTTATATACCAACATTTTTATGTCTTATTTTCAGCACAGGTGTAGGAAAAATCATGAACCAAAATGTTATTTATTTTCTAATTTAACATTTGTTTTACAAATTTGACCATGGTCTTTCAAACATACAGTGACATTAAACTTTGTTATGATAAAAAAAACAAAGCTTTTGTGCACAAATCAGAAAATACATTGTACATTTTACCTACAGGCCAAACAAGAGATCCAAGCAAGTTGCACTGATCTAAAAATATTGTCAAAAACAGGCGCTTGCATTTGGATGTGTCCAATGATAGTAGGTTTGGTTGTGATCAATCAGAATAATGTAGGAATAAAAATGTATGACAGTTTGGTATGATGACATGTAATTCACATATGCTGAAATATAAAATCATACATCATATAATATTAATATGGCTGTTGCCATGACCATGAACCCCAAGAAAGGTTTAATGTTATGTAAATCAAAATACCAAAATCAAGCACCTATTAATCTGGTCTACGGCGCGGGAAGATTGAGGCCTTCGTAAACGTTCAACGTTGGCCAATAATGATTTTAACAATGTTGTGTCGTTTTGTATTATGTTGTATTTTGTTGATCAATTGATAAATATGTCTTCCCAACATATTACAAATCAAACAGAAATAAAGTCTTAGAGAACTACAATAATTATTGTTGCCGTCAAAACCTTGCAAGGCCTCAACCGTTCTCACGAGATCAGTTACATTTTTTTTCTCTCTCTCTCTCTCTCTCTCTCTCTCTCTCTCTCTCTCTCTCTCTCTCTCTCTCTCTCTCTCTGTATGTATGTCTTTGTCTGTGTCTCCCTCTGAGTCTCTCCGCTTCTGTCTTTCTATGTCTGTCTCTGTCTATGTGTGTGTGTGTGTGTGTGTGTCTGTGTGTTTTTCTGTCTCTCTGTATCTCTGTATCTCTCTCTCTCGCTCTTGCTTTCTCTCTCTCTCTCATCTCACTCTTGGCACCCAGGTCAAAGCAGATGTTAACTTGAGTGCACGTGTACCTAGGAGGGGGGTGAGACCACACAAGCTATTGCAACCTACTCCTATCTCTGGTCTCTCTTCCTGGGTACAATGGTACCTAAGACTTACATTCAAATGCTTACATTTCCATGCTACCCACATTGTCAAAATACCAATAATTATTCAAAACAAATGTTAACTACTACCTAACTTCATTTCAGACCCACACCCATTATTATACACACATTTCACATTTAAACCATTAGTCGGCCCCCTGTCGATATTTATCGACTAAGTTCCTTGTTTAACCTCATGCTAGTTTGTGATGGGATCCCACAGAAGCAGTGCGCAATAAAGTTAATGGTCGTGTCAATAGCTTCTTCTCTGTTTCAACAGGTACCAGCTTTTGCCATTGACCTGACCCGGTTGGCAAGCGTGTCAGCATTCGTGCTAGATTCTTCTCTGTTTCAACAGGTACCAGCTTTTGCCATTGACCTGACCCGGTTGGCAAGCGTGTCAGCATTCGTGCTAGCTTCTTGCTTGGACCGCTTCACCAAGACGTGACACACCAAGACGTGACACACCAAGACGTGACACATCAAGACGTGACACACCAAGACGTGACACACCAAAACGTGACACACCAAGACGTGACACACCAAGCGCTCGTTTAAAGCGATGCCTCATCATATTTACGACCGAAGGTTTTAGCCACTGCTCCTCCGGACAGCAGGACGAATTAAAATTCGCAGTCTGTGCGATCTACTATGGTGGCGTTGGTGCTAGCTACTCGCTTGGAACAACGTCAGCGGTAATAACTCAATAACTATTCGATGCAAGCGATTCCTATACGACACCCGTTTCGAGGAGGCAATACTTGATTGCGGCTACCCTGTCGCTTTGCAAGGCCGCGAGTGTGTATAAAAAACGATTTTGGGGCTAAATCGGCTTGAATTAAACACGATTGGTTGTTAACCAAAAGAGTCGTCGGGGAACAGCCAATCGGACAGGTAACTGTGTGGCTACCATTTTCCTCGCGTAGCGAGCACCTCGACAGGCATCCTCGCCAAGTCTCGCCAAATCCTAGCGTCCCTTCTATTGGGCAAGAGGTCCTCATGAAACGCTATGAGCATGAAACGTTACTTCCTCACCCCACTCGCTAGATCTCGCACACGGACACTACTCTTTCTATGTCTGTGGATCTTTCCCCTGAGAAACGGGGGACCGCTCGTGCCGTTGCAAGCTGTAACCACTTGACCACCGAGCGTGGCGATTGTTGGGGGCGCCGGTCACTAGCTGACGATCGATCTGCGGGCCGGCTGGAAGCAGACGCTTGATATATGGGTGCTAATTTACAAACAACATTTCCCATATCGCCACCGCCACTGGCGCCGCCAGACTCCTCCGCCTGGGACTACTTCCTTTCCCGCATTTGCCGTCATTTGTGCGGAGGGATCCGTTGCAAATAGTCCCACTTCCGGCGGTGAATGGCCACCTGTGGAGAGTTGTGCTTTGTCTCGGATATTTGTGGACGTTGGTGGTTTGGTTGTTGGAGATTAGTTGTGGGGCGGGTTGTCCTGTACTGTTTGCTGTCATGTGATGTGAGCCTGTTTATGTTTATGCGAAATTCTCTTCATTCTGAATGTTCCTGTTTCCCATGAGCCCCTATGTGCTGTCCTGCATTCGCTTATAACAATAACAATGATCAAAGGGTCAAAATAAAACGGCCGAACGTCAAAATGAGGAAACCAACGACGCACAATAAGCTAGACGTTAAAGACTAAAAGAAAACGTAAAAGGTAGAAATGGAACATAACAAAAATGATACAATAGAATTATTCAAATGCATGAGCAAATTTGGGGATGTCTGCATTTAAACAGATACCCATCACCGTCTGTACTAAGAACGATTTACGTTTCTTTTTGCATGTTATCGTTTACTTTAACTTCGCAACAACAAAAAACAGCCAACAAACTTTGATGTTTTGTCACATCACTCCAAAACATTAAAGAAAGTTTTTCTATTGATAAAACCAAGAAACAATATTTGGTTTAAACACAACCTAACTTAATTTAAATATCGTGACGTATGTACATTATCTGGCACTAGGGATTCGTACACAAGCACAGAGCTTACATTAGCGAATCCAAGGTAAAACATAAAAGAAGTAAACACAATGAAAAATCAATTTTGATAATTGTAATTACCGAAAAGGACCAAGAGTGGCCGTTGAGCCGTCCATCCTCATAATCAATAGAAACGAGAACCACTTTGCCATTGGATGTCTTATTTCATTTGTGATGAAGAAAGACGCATTGATTCCAGCTACAAAACCTCATACGGCTCATTATTCCGGAAGCCTGGAATCATTTCCACGGAGATGGAAAATAATCTATGTACCGGGATGTTCTGATGAATTTCTACAGAGAAAAAGAGAAAATGCACCGGTGTACTGCTTGTCATTCTGTTTCATTGTCAGAGTATAGATTATTGTTCATTTGTCAAAAAAGATGCACTAGTACTGTGTGTGTGTGTGTGTGTGTGTGTGTGCGTTTTTGCAGTGAATTTATATCGAAGTATCTCATACTCTTAATTCTACCATGATGGCGACATTTTAGATATCAAGTTAAGATCTTGTTCGTTTACTTTCCCCTTTGAATCTGTGTATCGAAACAAACGTGCGACAGAACACACACACACACACACACACACACACACACACACACACACACACACACACACACACACACACACACACACACACACACACACACACACACACTCTCTCTCACACACGCACACACACACACACACACACACACACCCACACACACACACACACACACACACACACACACACACACACACGAAGTCACACACACACACACACACACACACACACACACACACACACACACACACACACACACACACACACACACACACACACACACACACACACTCTCTCTCACACACGCACACTGACACACACACACACACACACACACACACACACACACACACACACACACACACACACACACACACACACACACACACACACGAAGTCACACACACACACACACACACACACACACCCACACACACACACACACACACACACACACACACACACACGAAGTCACACACACACACACACATACACACACACACACACACACACACACACACACACACACACACACACACACACACACACACGAAGTCACACACACACACACACACACACACACACACGAAGTCACACACACACACACACACACACACACACACACACACACACACACACTCACAAAGCAACCAATAAAACAGCAGGTCAGTAACTTGGCGGCCAGACTATAAATTGCGAGAGAACATTGAAAACGCGTTAGTTCCTTGACGCTCCAGGAAGAGATGGTAGGTCAGATGGGAGTGGCCTCCCCTGATGCCAGACAATAAATCGTGTCAAGGGGGGCATGGTGACGCCTTGTTCTGACCGGGTCCTCAGTTCAGGGATCGTTACTCTGTTAGCCTGTTGTTGTTGATGTTGTTGTTGTTGTTGATGTTGATGTTGTTCTTGTGGTTGTGGTTGTTGTTTGTGTTGTACTTTGTTGCGCGCGAGTGTGTGTGTGTGTGTGTGTGTGTGTGTGTGTGTGTGTGTGTGTGTGTGTGTGTGTGTGTGTGTGTGTGACTTCGTGTGTGTGTGTGTGTGTGTGTGTGTGTGTGTGTGTGTGTGTGTGTGTGTGTGTGTGTGTGGATATTAGGAACATGACGCACGCACAAAGCTGCGAGAAATAGATAGACAATGTCTGTGCATTCCATCGCACGGGGTATTTTGGGGGTGTGCGCCAAGGCTCAGTATAGTAGTTGTTAGTGACGGGTAGGTTTCAACACCCCAGACACAGTGAGCGGTAGCCAGAGAAGACTGTGATTTACTGACACACCTATTGACAGGGACAAACAGGAACTGCGTGTTGAGTTATTGGCCTTGTGACTGAGGTTTCTATTCACATACACGAGAGAGAGAGAGAGAGAGAGAGAGAGAGAGAGAGAGAGA
>NC_090245.1:110136392-110151392 GCF_037325665.1 Littorina saxatilis
AGAGAGAGAGAGAGAGAGAGAGAGACTAGATGAGCTTTACGTCCTCTTAGGACCGATTGTCCTATCTTGGGACAGGTAAAGGTATAATATGCTGTGTGGGGAGACAGAACAGTAGACAGACATGCAAACAATGAACAAAGATGACGGTATAGCCTACTGTGGTTAAAACGAAAGATAAAGGCGTGAACATGTATGCAAAAGGTGGACGCTTTTGCTAATCGAATGCGCGTTTGTCTACTGTTTTATTCAATGTATATAATAACTGTGTGCTTTGCAAAGTACTCGCATTCCAAAGAGTCCGATTTGGTATCGCCCGGCAAAGGCATCTGGTGTGAGAGGCTAAAGTTGAGCTGGGATACCATTTGCAACTGATGATGAACGACCATCCTATTTTGTCCATAAAGCATCAGGCGACGGCTGAAAGTATTCTGCACACGGAGAATAGATGGTATAAACGTCTCTGATGTGCTCACCAGGTCGCATGATTCAAAACCAACTTGCATAAAAATGGAGTTATATCGTCTCAGCTTTTGCCAAGTTATACGACATAGTCTCCAGTATAGCAGTGAACATTTCTCCTGTAGCGTTTTGCTTGTCTTATCCAAGTGTGTGTGTGTGTGTGTGTGTGTGTGTGTGTGTGTGTGTGTGTGTGTGTGTGTGTGTGTGTGTGTGTGTGTCAGTGTGTGTGTGTGTGTGCGTGCGTGCGTGTGTGCGCGCGCGTGTGTGTGTGTGTGTGTGTGTGTGTGTGTGTGTGCGCGCTCGCATTTTCTTTCTCTCTCTGTACATCTTTCATTCTGTCTATGTTTTTCTTAGTGTTTGCGTCTTTGTTTTTCTACCTCACTCTCTCTCTCTTTCTTTTTCTTTCTGTCTGTCAGTTACTCTCTCTCTCTCTCTCTCTCTCTCTCTCTCTCTCTCTCTCTCTCTCTTTCTCTCTCTCTCTCTCCGCTCTCTTTGTCTGTCTGTCTCTCCCTCTCTCTCACTATCTCTTGCTCTCTTTCTCCCTCCCTCACTTTCTCTCTCCCTCCCTCCATGTCTCAAACACTATCTATCTCTTTCACTCTTTCTCCCTCCCTCACTTTCTCTCTCCCTCCCTCCATGTCTCAAACACTATCTATCTCTTTCACTCTCTCCCTCCCTCCATGTCTCAAACACTATCTATCTCTTTCACTCTTTCTCCCTCCCTCACTTTCTCTCTCCCTCCCTCCATGTCTCAAACACTATCTATCTCTTTCACTCTTTCCCCAAAGTAGAGTGGTCCACACACGCGCAGTCATGAGCCAACGCCGAATAGTAATAGTACAAACATTATTCCACTCACGTTTCAATCGATCCCAGCCCAGCATAACTTCTATTTAATCTACTAAAATGCGGTGTTAGGGACGCTCCCTCAGGCATCGAGTTCTAGGGGGGTAAGCTACCATGCACTCAAAACTCCTGAGGCAGGGAAACAGTTCTGCGAGTCAGAAGCTCCAACAAGTCCATCTCCAGGCGTCGCATAGATCGTACATACAGGACACTTTCATAGGTCAGTGTGGTTTAGAACAATTCCAAAACAAACAGTTTTACGACGGTATTGTTTACAGACAAAAACATAAAACAAAACAAATTTTGTTTACGGACAAAACAACAAAACAACTTTCTTTGTGTGACTAAAATGATGGATTAGAACAATTCCAAACAGACAGTTTCATAAGACATTGTTGTTTACGGACTAAACAAAAAACAACTTTCTTTGTGTGACTGTAATGATGGATTAGAACAATTCCAAAACAGACAGTTTCATGACGGTATTGTTTACGGATAAAAACAAAAAACAACTTTCTTTGTGTGACTAAAATGATGGATTAGAACAATTCCAAACAGACAGTTTAATGACGGTATTGTTTACGGATAAAAACAAAAAACAACTTTCTTTGTGTGACTGTGATGATGGATTAGAACAATTCCCAATAGACAGTTTCATGACGGTATTGTTTACGGATAAAAACAAAAAACAAAACAATTATCTTTGTGTGACTGTAATGATGGATTAGAACAATTCCAAACAGACAGTTTCATAAGACATTGTTGTTTACGGACTAAACAAAAAACAACTTTCTTTTTGGGCCAGTAATTATGAATTAGCGTGATACCAAATAGACAGTTCCATAAGAGAGTATGCTTTATAACGGGGAAAACGTTTTTTGTGTGTGACAATAATGATGGATACGAACAATACCAAATGGACAGTATTATAAGACAGTATCATTTACGAAAAAAACTTTTTTGTGTGTGACGGATGGATTAAACAATACCAAATTGACAGTTTCATAAAACAGTGTCGTATACGAAGAACAAAAACAAACACTATCTTTGTGTGACAATGATGATGGATTTCAACAAACACTATCTTTGTGCGACAATGATGATGGATTTCAACAAACACTATCTTTGTGTGACAATGATGATGGATTTCAACAATACCAAAGGGACGGTACTATGCAATGCACAATACGAAAAACAAAGTTCTCTCCTTTGGTAACTGAAATAAAAGAGCGGAATGCTACCGAAGCACACCACAATGACCTTAGGGATCATATTTTCACTTATGTGAAATCTACAGACAATGGCGTCTAAACCTGAACTGTCAGTTTGCTTCGGTACAAACGTGTAGATCAATCATCTGGACGTAGGTTATCTGAGGTTGTGTTTGGTAAAAGCATTACCGCGATCATGTCTCGAAGAAGTTTAATTCAATCAATCAATCAATGAGGCTTATATCGCGCATATTCCGTGGGTACAGTTCTAGGCGCTCTGCAGTGATGCCGTGTGAGATGAAATGTTATACGGCCAGTAGATTGCAGCCATTTCGGCGCATATTTACCTTTCACGGCCTATTATTCCAAGTCACACGGGTATAGGTAGACAATTATTAACTGTGCCTAAGCAATTTTGCCAGGAAAGACCCTTTTGTCAATCGTGGGATCTTTAACGTGCACACCCAATGTAGTGTACACGGGGGGGAGGGTTCGGACAGTAATGTTCGCACACAAACACGTCCTCGAGTTACGACAGGATCAAGATGCAGGCTGATGCGTCCAGACAAGTTTGGCGATTAAAACTGACGGAGAATTGCACCTTTACGTTTTGAACGTAAGAGGTCACGCTGGGTTCTTCGGGTCAATGGGTTTTCACTTTGGTGTTGATGTTGATACCGGAGGATAAAATAATCTGTTATATATCGATTGAACATTGGATTTCCTTTCTTTGAGGCACGTGACGTCAGAGGCCGACAAAACTTCATATTTGTGCGGCCAGCCGAGACAACAAAATAGTGCATGTTTATGTCCGTTCAATCGTAAAAACTAAAATGAATTCTAACCAGAAGCGATCGATACATAAATGTTGTTTGTATTTTTGACCAAAATATGACATTTTACGCAGAACTTGACTGTCATTGTTCATCTCGACTACTAGCGCCGTCTCGGAGGAACACTGACTGTTTTGATATGTATAAAATGTCATATTTTGGTCAAAATTACAAATAACATATAATATGCAAGAACTTATCGAAACTTCAACAACAACAACAACAACAACAACAACAACAACAACAACAACAACAACAACAACAACAACAATGGCTGATCATAGGCTGGGCAGACGGGAACGTTATGCTGACAACCCCACACTCTCAAAACCAGCCCAACCTACTTGGTATCTTACCCCAGCTCGCTCTCAACACTACTTACACCAATTCAAAACAAGCTCTAAAATAAAGCTGATGATTAGACGTGTCGGGCTCCGCCATTGTAAATCAAGTTGCCGCCATCTCCCCCACTCGGCTTGCTGCCTAACGTGCCGCTCCATCGCTTTCACAAACTGCGCGAGACCACACGAGACGGCGCGAGACGGAAAAAGAAAGGGAAAGCACGCGGGAGGAAATGACTGCGGTTGCCTCCCTTGCCTCGCTGGCGTCACGTGACCCATTCATCACGGTAACCTCTAACCTTTCTTACGAGAGCGAGGCGGCAAAGAGATGGAAATTTATTCATTAACATTCTTTCGCTTGATTTCCGTACTAATTAGTGCTCTTGTCGGGGTCAGTGATAAAGCGACAAGCGAAACGCGTGTTTGGGGGTCTGAGAGGGGGGAAAGGCGATGCCGGAGTTGAGGAGAATGCGATGCTTCGGCAGCATTCTGACGGAGCGAGTGAGCGAAGAACGAATACTTATTACCACTCTCATTATATGCTTGGCGAAGAAAGAGACCGGGAGGGGCTGAGAGGGGCTGTGAGAGAAAGGCAGAGACAAGTAGGACTCAGACGAGTGAAGGACGAATATTGCAACGCTCATGTCATGCTCGGAAATGCGTCAGTAAAAAAGTAAGAAAGAGAGAGAGAGAGAGAGAGAGAGAGAGAGAGAGAGAGAGAGAGAGAGAGACAGAGAGAGAGAGAGAGAGAGAGAGAGAGAGAGAGAGAGAGAGAGAGAGAGAGAGAGAGAGAGAGAGAGAGAGAGAACGAATAATGCAACTATCTTTCATGCTCGAAACATTAAAGAGAAAGAGAGAAGCTGAGAGGAACTCTTGGAGGAAAGTATTCACGAGACGCCAGGGAAAGGATACCAAGCCAAAAATGCAAATGGGGGACGAGGGAGGGTTCTTCGGGTCGTTGCATAACGACTTGTAGAGCTATTTGGACTTGTTTATTGCTTGTTGATGTTCATGTAGAATATCAGCCTCGGTCGATGCGTGCTGCAATTTTCTGTCTTAATGTAGCAATTCTATGTGTTAATGTGCCAATTTTATGTGTTAATGTGCCAATTTTATGTGTTAATCCGGGAAGTATTTTATGAAACCGACCAGGGAAAAACGGCCACGATTGGCGATAAGAAAAGCAAAGAAAAGCTAAACGCTGTGACGATTTCGATAACTTTTCGAACGCCATTGCTGTTAATTATACCATCGGTCATGGCAATATCTTCGGCAACGACAAAGATAATTATCATAAGAACATTAGAATAACAACACTATGACGAACACAATCCATTATTAGTGTTAACGACGACGTTTGTGATAATGATGACGATGACGACGATGATGACGATGATGATGATGATTATGATGATGATGATGATGATGATGACGACGACGACGATGACGATGATGATGATGACGATAATGATGATGACGACGATGATGATGATAATGATGATGATAAAAAAGACATTGTTGTTGCTAAAACCATGACTGTTTTTTTTGCTCATGTCAGTGACGTATGCCCCAGAGTTTGAAGATGCTAGATTGTTCTTTTACGCGGTGAAACGTCATCACGCACTTACGCTCATAATGGATGCTAAGTGTGAAATTAACTGTGTTTAGACTACGGCTGAGCTGAAGCGTCTAAATCACGGGCTTACCACACACACACACACACACACACACACACACACACACACACACACACACACACACACACACACACACACACACACACACACACACACACACACACACACACACACACACACACACACACACACACACACACACACACACAGCATGTCATGGAAAACAGTGTACATAATAGCTTGTCAGACAATCTTACTGTTTGTTTCTTTGTGAAAAATATTGACTTAGCCTATCAGTGAACTTGGTTTTCGGTTAAGATAATTACTTCGGGGAAAGTGCTGAGATTGCGATATACTGCATTTTAGAGTAATTGTGTGATGCTACAAACGCACACCAAGAGTTCTCATCCTTTCCGCGTATTATCCGTTAATGTCCCGAATAGGTTTAGATGCCTGTCACGATATATCATATCAGTAGTCAATCGAGAGTTGACGGGCGCAATGGCGGGCAGTTACCAAGACGTCGGCCTCATAATTGGAAGGTCGTGAGTTCAAATCCCGGCCGCGGCCGCCTGGTGGGTTAAGGGTGGAGCTTTTTCCGATCTCCCAGGTCAACTTATGTGCTGACCTGCTAGTGCCTTATCACCCTTCGTGTGTACACGCAAGCACAAGACCAAATGCGCACGGAAAAGATCATGTAATCCATGTCAGAGTTCGGTGGGTTATAGAAACACGAAAATACCCAGCATGCTTTCCCCGAAATCGGCGTATGCTGCCCGAATGGCGGGGCAAAAACGGTCATACACATAAAAACCCACTCGTGCAAAAACGTGAGTGAACGTGGGAGTTTCAGCCCATGAACAAAGAAGAAGAAGAAAAGTCGAGAGTTCTCTGAGAATATTCTCAAGTGTTTTATCTATACCCCATCCCGTCATTGCAAAAACCGCTCCCCCCTAAACCCCCGTCGTCCCACATCCAGCCCCACCCCCACCTTTATCCCCAGCTACGTATTTTTTCCACCAGCATCCTTTCCGACAGCTTTACGACGGGGCTGTGACTGTGAGGGAGCTGGAAGCAAGCGACGTGGGCTGGAAGGGAGAGAACCCAGAGCTGGGGCCAGGTTCATGGACTAGCGGTGGTCGCACTGACAGTCGGATCACCGCTCCGTCACTATAATAACTTGAGCTGTAGATTGCATAACACGTTCTCTTGTGTTACTCTTTTGTTTGAAAAAAGCCACTGTCCTCGAAACTTCACAAAATAAAGATGCAACATAGTACTACACACTGTAACAAAAATTGAAACTCTTAGAATTTGTATGAGGTCAAGGTACTTTATCGCGTAGGATGACCAGCCTATTCTGCAGGCCAAGCTCCGTGGCAGTCGACTGGAGTTGGAGAAGACGACGCCCTTCATCTCCCGATCTGGACTGAGTGTGTAGCGCCAGCGAGCGCCAAGAAGAAAGAAGTCACCCGACTAGTGCGGTTGTCCGAACGCGGTGCTGGGGGAGGGCAGCACTGTAATCGGGCAACTCCTCGTGCTAAGAGGCACAGTCGGCCTGCTGACATCTTTTTCATGAAGACCGATTTCGTCCGATTACTTCGTATCAGTCGTTTAGTCGTTAAAAAATTCCATCTCACACAGCATTAATAGGTAACATGCGCCTTGAGTCGCCTTGTGTGGTGAGATACGTGCGCGATATAAATCCTCGTAAAAAAAAAAAAAAAATAAAAAAAGTCATTAATTAGTTGAAGTCAACTACGTGAAGTATGCTTGACGAAGCTGGCCGCACGGAGCTTAAGCACTGAGTTTTCGGTGAAAAGACTTCGCAAAGTCGACTTGGGGCTGAACTAAGGACCGCCTTTAGCTGCAGTTGACCCGCGACTGTGTTGCCGGTCCATGAATGCGGCCCCTGGCGAGGGAGGAAGATGTACGGTGCCAGCAAGACGTGTCACGCCTGAAAGCCACACATCACCACCCCGTGACGGCTCTAAGTCACCCGGACCCCACCCCAACCCTCACCCCCTCACACGCTGTGGGTTTAAGCATGCATGAGACAGGGTTCAAGAGAGAAAGAGACAATGGCGGTGGGCGACAAAGTGACACAGAAAATCTGCCTCAATTTGAGTATTTGCTAAATTATGGATCACGAACACGCAGGTGAAATCACTTGACACATTGCAGTGATGGCACGTGAGACACGGGGAAAATAACTCAGTGGACAAAGAGTAAGAGATGGGGGATAAAGTGCCATTGACAATCAGACTTTTTGGCAAGACAGGCTGCTGGGGATGAGGGATAAAGTCTCACTGAGTTATATAAGCCTCTTGGTCAATGTCTAAAGTAGGCTTTAAAGTACATGTAACATTATTTACCGCGAACACGCATTCCCTGTAAATTGCATCAGTGAATGTACGCATGGCGTTAGTACAGACAGACAGACAAGCAGACAGACAGACATGCGGAAACTAGCCAGCTGCACGATATGCCCATGTGAAAAGTAAACTATGAAGTTGATTTTAAAGAAACATTATTCTATGCTCACTATCATAATTATTATAATTGTGTGCAAGCATTGATCGAGATTTGACATACAGACAGACAAACAGAAAGACTCACGAATTGACCTAATAAGTTTACTGGTCATCAGCTGCACGGCATGGCATCTCAGTCTTGGTATTCTTACATCAATCATCCAATCTGTGAACCACATCTGCCTTCGATAAACTCGAGAAGTAGAAACAAATCAAGGACGGACCTGCAAAAAAGGTCATCTTGACCTTACGAAATGAAGAGAGTGACCGCGACCCTGCAACTGGACGATAAATCAGAGAGCAATGATAGTGGGACACGGACACTAAACAGTGCTTGAGGGGGTGGGGGGGTGGGGGGGATCCAGTGATAGGAACAGCGTGTTCTCCTGGGAGAGTCTCCGAGCTAAGTGAGCCTTGAAGACCCTCCAGGGAAGCTGACAAGATAACGACTTTGGGGTGACACGGCTCGAATGCTTCTCGTGAAATTTATATATATATACAGACGAATTGTTTTTTACAATAACTTGATTTTTTTTGCCCGAAAAACAGTTTAAAGGTGAATACATCGAGTTGAGATGCATTGTGCATGGAAGGAATGATCCTTACAAACATGGCTTAGCGTTTGCAGAGATAGAAACAAAATGTTAGTCGATGCAGCGAAAACCACATGCCCCAGCTATATATTGAAAGTGAGACAGGCTAACATTTTGATTGTTTTAAAGCACTGCGGTTGTCATCATTTTCACGAGTTTTCATTCACAAGCACATGGGAAATAAATCTCATGTTCCCCATGCAATAAATCCCCGGTTACCATAGTTGCAGGAAGCAGGTTATACATGGATAATCAAAAGCAAACCCAATAGAAACGCTCGGGGATTCTTCGGCTCTTTTCATTGGCGTTTCCCTAGACCTAAACAGACCACACGACACTGCTTTGCAAAGTTCCAAAAACGAACTGGCAAACTGGCATAAGTAAACAAAAAACAAAACTACTTCATGAAAGGTCATAAATTCATCACAAACAAATGAAACCTACCGATATGTTTTGTCTTCTTACAATTGGAATCATGTTACTATTCCTGTTAGTGTACATATGCGTGCGCGAGTGTAGTATGCTTCGTATGGTATTTTTATCTGTTGTCTTATTATTTGTTTTGTCTTTTAATGTGCACCACACTGAAATTTCTCTGTATGAGATAATAAAGTATTCGTATTCGTATTCGTATTCGTAAAGTCATGGAGTGCGTGTATCTGTGTTTCGATGCACAGACGTTAGGAGAAACACGAACGTCAAATTCTGACACACATTTTGACCTTCGGCCTTGGTCAATAAATATGAAACAAAAGACGATATGCTCCCCCTCGGACCGACAAAAAAGCTGGTCTGTCAACAACCCATCAAACATCTTATACTGTTTCTTTGGTGTGTGAGTAATTTAAGTAGTATTTTATGCTTTTTAATTGGCCTAGTGGTAAGGCGTCCGCCCCGTGATCGGGAGGTCGTGGGTTCGAACCCCGGCCGGGTCATACCTAAGACTTTAAAATTGGCAATCTAGTGGCTGCTCCGCCTGGCGTCTGGCATTATAGGGTTAGTGCTAGGACTGGTTGGTCCGGTGTCAGAATAATGTGACTGGGTGAGACATGAAGCCTGTGCTGCAACTTCTGTCTTGTGTGTGGCGCACGTTAAATGTCAAAGCAGCACCGCCCTTCGTGGTCGGCTGGGCGTTAAGCAAACAAACAAATATGCTTTTTAAGGGCACAGATTGTTTTTAGAACACAACCTGCCTCTCTCTTTGATTCAATGTTGTACGGAATAAATCTCAGTGTAGCTGCTCCGGTGTCACGAACTGTAAACTCTGCTGAACAATCCCTCTTAATGCGGTCAATGCGCATGCACCAATCTTGGACTTAAAAATGCGTCCCTTTGACCGAACGAACCGGGCCATGGGTTAGGGTTAGGATTAGGGTTAGGGTTAGGGTAAGGGTTAGGGTTAGGGTTAGGATTAGGTTGTTCACGACCTGATTAATCTCCCCATGTTAGCGCATACGCATTGACCGCATTGAGAGGGATTGTTGAGGCAGAGTTTTCAGTTCGTGACACCGGATCTTACTTGAGTCACAACCAAGCAGATTTACTAACGATGATCCACTTTCTATTCTGGTTTTGCTCTGCTGCTGTCAAAGATACCTTTACAAAGCCAAGGTAAAGTTATCAGGGGGCGAAGATTCGCAGAAAACATTTCCAGACGAGATGTAAAGCCTCCGAGATAACTGTTCCGTTTGTTTAGACTAATTTGTCCTCACCCATTTGAAGAAAGGACGGTTGAACAGTTCCTTTTGCCAAAGAAATACAACAACACACGAAACAGGTTTGACAAAGAAAAGAAAACCAACCGCAGATCATTTCTTGACATCCCATTAGAGAGAGAGAGAGAGAGAGAGAGAGAGAGAGAGAGAGAGAGAGAGAGAGAGAGAGAGAGAGAGAGAGAGAGAGAGGGAGAGAGATAGAGAAAAAGGAGAGAGAGAGAGAGGGGGAGAGAGAGGGAGAGAGAGAGAGAGGGAGAGAGAGACAGAGAGAGAGAGATGGGGGATCGGAGAGAGAGAGAGAGAGAGGGGAGGAGAGAGAGGGGGGGGGGGAGAGAGAAGGGGGAAAGAGAGAGAGAGAGCTAGAGCTAGAGAGAGAGAGAGATATAGAAAGAGAGACTAAGAGAGAGAGAGAGAGAGAGAGAGAGAGAGAGAGAGAGAGAGAGGGAGAGAGAGAGAGAGAGCGAGAGAGAGGTAGAGAGAGAGAGAGCGAGAAAGAGGTAGAGAGAGAGAGAGGGAGAGAGAGGGAGAGAGAGAGGGAGAGAGAGACAGAAAGAGAGAGATGGGGGATCGGAAAGAGAGAGAGAGAGAGGGGGAGAGAGAGAGAGGGGGGAAGAGAGAGAAGGGGAAAAGAGAGAGAGGACGGAGAGAGAGACAGAGAGAGAGAGAGAGAGAGAGAGAGAGAGAGAGAGAGAGAGAGAGAGAGAGAGAGAGAGAGAGAGAGAGAGAGAGAGAGAGAGAGAGAGAGAGAGGGAGAGAGAGATGCTACAAAAAAAGCCTGACAATAGTTGGACCCGGTGCAGAAAAGGTTAAAGGGAACAAAAAAACTATGATACAAAAACACATGACGCTTGTCTGCACTCTGCCAATCCACCTCCACAGTCACTCACTTTGCGAACCCTTCAGTTTGCAGATACCAGAAGAACAATAAAAGTAAGAACCGTCCAGTTTGGGAACAGTACAGTTCCCAGATAAAAAAAAAAAACCAACCAAAAAACGTCAGCATTCGTTTGGATCAAGATTACGATGAAGAAAAACGAAGAGAGCTTGCGAGAGAGAGAGAGAGAGAGAGAGAGAGAGAGAGAGAGAGAGAGAGAGAGAGAGAGAGAGAGAGACAGAGAGAGACAGAGAGAGACAGATAGAGACGGAGACTAAGACACACACATAGACATAGACGAAAAGTGAGTCTGCTTTCGAGAAAAAAATTCAGAAACAAAGAGAGAGAAAGAAAAGTGTTAAGCAAAAAAGAAGCAGTTGTCACTCGTCGGAATGGAAAGAGCATCAGTGGAGGAATGTTGACGGTTCCACCATAGGACGCAAAACACATCACTGGCACGCGCCCCGTCCGCCATCTCACTCACAACTACACTGGGACCCCCCCCCCCCCCCCTTTACGACCTCCACAAATTTGAAAAAAAATCAGGTCTTAAAATGGAGGTACGTTTTCAAGGATTATGAACAGAAAATGCAAAAAAGCAAAGTCTTAAAATGGAGGAAGTGTTTGATTGGGAGGTCGGGCAAGGGGCGGTCCGTTCCACTGTGTCAAACAATTGCTTACTGATCATGCACAAAATAAAAATAAAACATCTCACAGGAGGCAAGGGAGGGAGGGGTGGGATGTTGTGGTGGGGGTGGTGGTGGGAGGAGAGAGCAGGAGAGCTCAGATATAGAGAAGTTGCAGGTAGTAAAGCGATGCACGGTTTGGAAACAGGCGTTGAGCTTCAAAAGTTAAAAAATAAAATGAGAGCGCGTTTGAGGCTTGGAAACTATGAACTCGGAATGCTGGAAATTGTACACCCTGAGGCGGCCTTGGGAGTTACTGAGGTGTAAGGTTACAACTGCCTAGACGAGCTCCGGAAATAACTCTTTTGGGTTTGGATGTCAAGTCATCTTCATTTTCACTATAATTATTTTCTTTTTTGCTTTTTGTCGTTCACATAAACAAGAAACAACCACATATAACTATCTGTAGCATAAATTAAGACCTTTACAGAATTTACTAGTTCAGAGAGAGAGAGAGAGAGAGAGAGAGAGAGAGAGAGAGAGAGAGAGAGAGAGGGAGAGAGAGAGAGAGAGAGAGTGAGAGAGAGAGTGAGAGAGAGAGAGAGAGAGAAAGAGAGAGAGAGAGAAAGAGTGAGAGAGAGAGAGAGAGAAAGAGTGAGAGAGAGAGAGAGAGAAAGAGAGAGAGAGAGAGAAAGAGAGAGAGAGAGAGAGAGAAAGAAAGAGAGGGAGAGAGAGAAGGGAAGAGAGAGAGACAGAGAAAGAGAGAGAGAGAGATACAGAGACAGAGACAGAGACAGAGACAGAGACGGAGAACACACCATTCCAGTCGCAAAAATGATACCCTGCGCCATCCCCGGGCCCCTAATACCCCTTTCACGAGAGCGCTGCACTGGGCGTGGAGTAAGGTGAATTTACCAGGTAACCTCTCCGTCGCGCTTCGTAGAACTCAATGAAGTGTGACGCAAGAAGTGCAATAGCAGTTGTCGTTTTCGCAGTCTTGAGCATGGTTTTCTTATTTCACCTATGCACCGAGCATGCTTCGTGTGTTAAGGTGTGACGCTTTGCACCATTTGTCTGTTTTATTGTTTCTGTGTGGATTTTTGTCTTTGTTCGACCTTGGGTGTGTCTGGAGTATTTTATGTGTGTGTGTGTGTGTGTGTGGGTGTGTGTGTGTGTGTGTGTGTGTGTGTGTGTGTGTGTGTGTGTGTGTGTGCGTGTGTGTGCACGCGCCCGTGTGTGTTCTGCAGGTGCATGTCATTGTCTACTTTAGCTGTTTGATGGTGAAAACTCATTTCGTGCTAAGCCGTTTTACCAAACGTTGATCGTCAAGTGTTGCTTGAAAAACGCTCGCCTCTCTACTCATTTGTCGTTTGTTGTCATCCATCGCCTTTTCTCCAGCATTGCAAATCTTTTCGCTCCGTTTTCGCCTTTTGTTTCATAAGCCTACTTTGCACACTTGAATATTTCCCTTTCGGTCTTTCTTTTGTTCTTTGGCGAGTGTTTTTTGTTTGTTTGTTGAGTCTCTGTGTTCCCGTCAGTTGCTACAGTTCTTCCTTATCCTTCTCTTTCAGAAGTTCATTTTTGCTTTGAATACGACGAAAGCATTAGAATTAGGCTCAAACACATTGTTTTTATGCTAAAGCCACACTCCTGCCCGTGGAAAAAAGGTCGGCTGACAGTCTCGGATCTAGCCAGGCTGTTACATGGGATAAGACCGTCCCTCCACCTGGCAATGTCCATACCAACCAATGAACAGCCTGTTTCCATACCAACCAATGAACAGCCTGTTTCCATACCAACCAATGAACAGCCTTCTGACTCACTGTGCACTGTTAGGTTTGGATGAAATCATTTCCTTTATTCCGTTTTGTATTTTGCTTTTAAAGAAATGAGTTCATCAAAATATCCCAACTCACCAGATACACAGTGAGCAGTCGGGATGGTGATATTGTGTATGTGACTAAATGGAGGGATGGTCTGTGGGATGGTGGTGGGTGGGGGGGGGGGGGGGGGTGTCTGGCGAATTTGACGCATGTGAAGAATCTGGGCAATCCACTGTACCTTGAGCCAGAAGCACATGGCACGACTTGGTCGAGAAATCAAGCGCAAGTATGACAATTATTTAAATCTAAATTAAGGTCATGAGGCTCAGGGCGCTGCCTCTCTCTGGTGCTGGAAACAAAACGTAGTCAAGAAGCGCCGTCTGGCAGAACAAAATGGAGCCTCATCCATGACGCGGCCCCTTTAAACGTTAATCAAGTAGACAAACAAGGGAAGTAACTCAGTGTAAATAACCCAAACGTACCATCACAATGAGTGCTCCAAGTTTCTTCCCTATTCTACGATATTTAAAGGCACAGAAAGCCTCCCGTAAACCACCACAGAGCTCCCCGAGTGCAAGCATACTTCCATTTGAACGCTCACCGAACGGGAACATCCTGGCTGCTTTCTGTCGAGAGTGAGACATTTTCAAACAATTTATTTTCGGCGCCTCGTTTTGGTGCTAGACCTAACTTTTAAAATCTAAATAATAAATTGACAGCTTGTTTCACAAACATTCTTAAATCATAAAAGAATTCTTTTTTCATCAAGACAAGATCAGTACAATTCGAAGTTTTGAAAATTTGAAAAACGAAAAGCCCGGAATTGGAAACGTGTTACGCAAAATGTCTTTCTCGTAGCAGACGACGGTTCTGCATAGCGCCAGTTCCTCTGAGCGGTCTACCGCCACCGCTCTAGTTCGTGTGACTTGCAGCCGTTTGTTGCGTTTTAGATTCAGAGGTACACAGTAACGTGCTATTGCAGATAAGCTTACAGCGAGTCGCATTGAAATCACAAACTGACGACTAAATTGTGAAAAAAAGGAAACTGGATCACACGGGTTCACGATGGCTCAGGGGTAAGATAAACCACGTAAAAATAAATTCTTTGAACATTGCTCGCTCTTCACGGAGGGCGCCTGGGATGTTCTCAATCGGTGAGTGTTTAAATGAAAGGGTGTTTGTACTGTGTGTAAAAGCCTGACAGTGTCTGTGATGGTTTACGGGAGGCTGACTGTGCCTTTAATTAAGCTTTTAAAACACTTGTATTTACAAAGTGAAAGCAGTCCTCCTGCGCGGTAGCATTATATCTAGCGCAGAATATAACTGCGGAAGCGATCTGAGGGCCTTCATATCTGACATTGCCTCTCTTTTGCGCCAGGACGCACGTAGAGTTCTGCCATCGTACCCCATCACCTGCGACAAGACAGAGTGTGACGACCTGCACCTCACGACCCCGGCATAAAAGAAATAGAAAAAGCATTGCCTCAAAATCCGCCGACGGCGAGGTG
>NC_090245.1:110163892-110171392 GCF_037325665.1 Littorina saxatilis
AGATATTGTATGTTCTTTTTATGTTTTGGTATCGCTTAGGATAATGTTCTTTCGTCAAATGGGACTAGCAGACGAACTTTTGCACCCGTGTTCCAACGTTAAAAACTGTATGAAGTTCAGTTTTCTGGGGAAAATAGTGTATGAAACCGATTTATGTTCTTTCAATTGATGAGATGTGTGCATTTGGTTGCGTGTGATCTGTTTATAAAATGAAATATTGTTGAAAACTGACCGTCGGGTTGCAGTCTGTTGTCGAAGAAACTGAGTGAAAAGAAATTTGAAAGGGGAACTAATTCTTGTCGCTTGACAAAGTATGAGAGTTACTTGCCTTGGAAATTTGCTTGTGTTGTTTGTGCACGGCAGATCTAGATTCAGAAAACAACCGAACTCATGGATTTTATATGGAGATTCATGTGTTCAAGCCTTACAGTAGTTGTTAATTTAAATGCGGTATGTTTGTATTGTTTGCTCCAGAGATGTATACTTCGTACATTAGAGCGTTCGGAAATTTTCAGTCCCAAAAGTAGTACCGACACAGAACAGCTTCTCAACCCATTGCGCTATCGAGGATTCAGGCTGTTGCTGGCTCGTTATTTGTTTGGTTGCTGGGTGTTTTTCGAAAAGTAACTAGCTCTACAAGTTTACAGAGGTAAAGAAGCAGAGGGGGGAATACGTTTGTATATAACAGGGTTAAAAAAACACAAATCACGTTGTCTTTATATGTTACAGTCTGCTAGAGAGGACTGCTCTTATTTGTCAAATGTTGCCAAAGAGGACCGTTTTATCAGTTACGTACAGGTTACACAAGATAAATGTTTCACCAGTAGCAGATTGCTAAAGAGGGTTGCTCTTATTTGTCACTTATTGCCAAAGAGGACTGTTCCATCAGTAACAGACGCAATCCAGCATCCAGAATTGACCATCGACTCGTTCTCTCTTCACGGGCACATCACATATCTTATGCATTCCAACAGGTCTAAAAACGTTCTCTTTAGGCATCACGCACACAGCCCGAACCTTGAACAGCGGTGGAAGAAAAAGCCCCTGCGGTGCACTTGTCTCCCCTTATTTACATAGTCACGTGATTGGCAGTCCTCTGGGAGAAGGACGGGATGGTGGGTGGCGTGGAGGGGGGTTGGGGAGGTTGTGGCCCTTGGGGCCGAGGGACGTTTCTTGGTCAATGCAGTTAGTGACTTTGTTGTGCGTTAGGAGAAAATACCGCCATTTGTTGATTGCCTTACCGGCTAGATACGCCCTCTGGTGCCAAACATGGAAGCCTGGTTGTAAGTAAGGCAATCGTCAGCCTGCAGTGAAAGCTTGCACTCTCGGAGTTGAGCGTGATAGAGTGCTTTTTTAACGCTACTCCGTAACAAATCTTACCTTACAATGGTAAATAAGCATTAACAAAGCAACATTATTGTTGTACAATGTGGTCTTAAACGTTTCAAAAGTGCCATGCAGAATGAGGAACATATAAACTTGCGGCGATCATCCTTTTATGGGGATGAGAGTCGCTTGTTCATTTCAATGCTTCCCAAGTAGGTCGAACCAATGATCTGTAAACAAAAGACAGACAGACAGACAAACACTTGTGGCACAGATAATGAACTCAGCTTCGAAAGCGTTGCTCGTGCTCAGTCCCGATGGTCAGAGTCATGAGGAATGATGACATGAATGATGACATGAATGAAACAAACTCTACATCATTCCACTGTTACTTTAAGTGTATTACTTCCGGAGTCATGGACTTGTTCTTGTTTTTTTCTCCGCTAATGCCTCCCGTTTATCTCTTCATTTTCACTTAAGTGTTTTTGGATTTCTGAATGGGCCAGTTGGAACTTTACTGTGTGGGTAGTCTGCACCAGAGAGACGATACCTGTTACATCATTTCTGACTACAGCTGGAAGTGATGCCAGAGAGACGATACCTGTTACATCATTTCTGACTACAGCTGGAAGTGATGCCAGAGAGACGATACCTGTTACATCATTTCTGACTACAGCTGGAAGTGATGCCAGAGAGACGATACCTGTTACATCATTTCTGACTACAGCTGGAAGGGATGCCAGAGAGACGATACCTGTTACATCATTTCTGACTACAGCTCGAAGTGATGCCAGAGAGACGATACCTGTTACATGATTTCTGACTACAGCTCGAAGTGATGCTAGAGAGACGATACCTGTTACATCATTTCTGACTACAGCTCGAAGTGATGCCAGAGAGACGATACCTGTTACATCATTTCTGACTACAGCTCGAAGTGATGTCAGAGAGACGATACCTGTTACATAATTTCTGATTACAGCTGGAAGTGATGCCAGAGAGACGATACCTGTTACATCATTTCTGACTACAGCTCAAAGTGATGCCAGAGAGACGATACCTGTTACATCATTTCTGACTACAGCTCGAAGTGATGTCAGAGAGACGATGCCTGTTACATCATTTCTGACTACAGCTGGAAGTGATGCCAGAGAGACGATACCTGTTACATCATTTCTGACTACAGCTGGAAGTGATGCCAGAGAGACGATACCTGTTACATCATTTCTGACTACAGCTCAAAGTGATGCCAGAGAGACGATACCTGTTACATCATTTCTGACTACAGCTCAAAATGATGCCAGAGAGACGATACCTGTTACATCATTTCTGATTACAGCTCGAAGTGATGCCAGAGAGACGATACCTGTTACATCATTTCTGATTACAGCTCGAAGTGATGCCATAAACTTTTGCTGTATTATAAAATTGTAAATCGTTTAACCCCAGAATATTTATATTCCAAACTGCCGGTCCTGGTTTCCGATGTAAATCCATCATTTCTGATTACAGCTGGAAGTGATGCCAGAGAGACGATACCTGTTACATCATTTCTGACTACAGCTGGAAGTGATGCCAGATGGGGATTATGTGCCTATTGTGAGGCCCATGCTCATCAGTTTCCTGGTGCCCACAATGGTCGTCTAATGGGACAAAGGCCAGCCTGCCAGAGCGGGTGACCTCTCCCCTGGCATCAAGCGTGGCAGTTTGATTTGATAGACTGCCGATCCCCAGGGCTCTGTTCGTGTGCAGCTCTTTGATGTAATAGCACTGGCTGACCTCTCAGTTCTCAGTCAAGGCTGACCATTGGGGGGGGGGGACCAAAAGATGCCGGATTTCGCTTTCCTGCTTAAAGTCACTTCCCTGCAATGTGACATCATTTCTGTTACGATGACGTCGTTATGATTGGTTGCTGGGCGATTGTAACTTCCGTGCTATGACTAAAAGTTTATTGACAGGGAATTCCGACATAGCTGGGGCCTCCATATTTTACATATTCTTGTCATCCCTTTTGGAATATGTATTACTTGCCGTGTCGTGCACGTGCTGTTGTTTCCACATTTCACAACGACATCCTCCCCTTGGCGTTCATCCAGTAACGTTGCTGCCTCCTGGCATGGAATGAGAACAGAAGTCTTTGATCTTTTTTCTTCAGCAACTCCTCTTGATGCCCACATTTGTGTATGGACTTAATCTAGAGTTTCACTCCATCAATATTGAAAGTTGATATCATAGACATAATTATAGACCCATTTTCCATCTTCTAATTACGTCCCAGCACACTAACATTTTAAACAGACACCGTTCTTTCATATCTCCTTTACTAACTCCTCTTCGTGCTGAAATGTTTATTTGGACATATTCTGTAAAACTCAATCAATGTCTTATCTTACTGAAAGTTCATAAAGACATAGACACAATAATAGACCCGTTTTCCATCTTCTGGTTACGTCACAGCACGCTGATTTTCATACAGACATCATTCTTTCTGGTCATTATTTTCACTCGTTTTCATTCATAACAAGTTGGGTCAAAAAAACAAAGCAAAACACAGTTCATTTGTAACAAATCCAATTAGTGGTCAATGGTTTTGAGCTTCAGGTGAAACGTGGATTCTCAAAGTCAAAGTCAAATCCTCCGGCCGTGGTCAATGAGGTTGAAACAGAAGACGAGAATTGTGCTCCCCTCTGACCGAGAAGAAAGCTGGTCTGACAACAAGCCACCAAACATCTTATAATGTCTCCTCTAATCATTCCTCTTGATGCCGACATAGTCCTGCAGCAGGCTCCATCCATACTGACCTCATCTGGTCGTTCCAGACACGTGCAGGACAATTGACAGTGGACAATGGACGGTGGATAAAGCAGGCAGCAGACCGCCGCTAAACGATGACCCTGCCTCGCGGCTCCCCGGGGATGTGCGACAGTCTGGTGTCCGCGACATGATGGCTGTGTCCGGTCCGTAACGACCGGTCAGCCTTCCTTGGGCCGCTGTTGGGCAGCGCCATCATAACTGTTTATCAGCGCTGGACTGCGGACAGCAGGCGGTTAATTAACTGCCCACTACAAGGCCGGTTAATCAACTGCCCGCTACAAGGCCAGTTAATCAACTGCCCGCTACAAGGCCGGTTAATCAACTGCCCGCTACAAGGCCAGTTAATCAACTGCCCGCTACAAAACCGCTTAATCAACTGCCCGCTACAAGGCCGCTTAATCAACTGCCCGCTACAAGGCCGCTTAATCAACTGCCCGCTACAAGGCCGCTTAATCAACTGCCCGCTACAAGGCCGGTTAATCAACTGCCCGCTACAAGGCCGCTTAATCAATTGCCCGCTACAAGGCCGGTTAATCAACCGCCCGCTACAAGGCCGGTTAATCAACTGCCCGCTACAAGGCCGCTTAATCAACTGCCCGCTACAAGGCCGCTTAGTTAACTGCTGCTACAATGCCGCTTAGTCAACTGCCCGCTACAAGGCCGCTTAGTCAACTGCCCGCTACAAGGCCGCTTAATCAACTGCCCGCTACAAGGCCGCTTAATCAACTGCCCGCTACAAGGCCGCTTAATCAACTGCCCGCTACAAGGCCGCTTAATCAACTGCCCGCTACAAGGCCGGTTAATCAACTGCCCGCTACAAGGCCGGTTAATCAACTGCCCGCTACAAGGCCGCTTAGTCAACTGCCCGCTACAAGGCCGCTTAGTCAACTGCTCGCTACAAGGCCGCTTAGTCAACTGCCCGCTACAAGGCCGCTTAGTCAACTGCCCGCTACAAGGCCGCTTAGTCAACTGCCCGCTACAAGGCCGCTTAGTCAACTGCCCGCTACAAGGCCGCTTAGTCAACTGCCCGCTACAAGGCCGGTTAATCAAGGAGGTCAACTTTGAGGGTCTGGTGGGCACAGTCTTTGGACTGGTCGTAGTGTGTCCTCACTTCTGAGTCAGTGAAGAGCAAAATGTGGGCGGGGTTATAATTTGTTTAGAGCTTCACACGGCAAAAGGAGTAGATGCTCTTAACGTCCCGAACAACAATAACTGCAGCAGCAGCAACAGCAGCTGCAGCAAAAACAACAGTAGTAGCAGCAGCAACAAAACAGTAGCTCCAACAAACGCCGGTTTTTACCAGGAGGAAAAAATCCAGAAGTAAATTATAAGCAGCAGCATAAAAAACATAATTTAACTTAAACGTCTCTGGTGGTCCTCTCAACAAGCGACAGACAATTTCGTAGGAGGGGGGGGTCACCATATTGGTTAGTTTCTGGCCAAGCAATGGGTCATACTTGTTAGCCCACAAGGCTTCGGTTTTTACGACAATCCACCCCCTTCGTCTGAACCACCGCCAGCGCCTTTTCTGTCACTACATTATCTTGCGTTGCTGAATAGCATCAGTTCCACATTGAATTGACATATCTTGACTGAAAAATAGTGTACCTATAACTGGGAAAAAAGAGAGTGTTCCGCGACGTTGAATGAGGAAATTGAAACCCGTTGGTGACGACATGACGAGTATGTGACGTGTGGCCCAACTACAAGACACTCGTGCCTGGCGCACACATGCAAACTTCATTTATTCTTAAAATTGTGGCTTTAACAGTGACTTTAACAGTGACTTTAACAGTGACTTTAACTGTGGCTTTAACAGTGGCTTTAGCAGTGACTTTAACAGTGGCTTTAACAGTGGCTTTAACAGTGACTTTAACAGTGGCTTTAAAGGTGGCTTTAACAGTGACTTTAACAGTGACTTTAACATCGGCTTTAACAGTGGCTTAAACAGTGGCTTTTACAGTGACTTTAACAGTGACTTTAATTGTGACTTTAACAGTGGCTTTAACAGTGGTTTTAACTGGCTTTAACTGAGGCTTTAACAGTGGCTTTAACAGTGACTTTAACAGTGGCTTTAAAAGTGGCTTTAACAGTGACTTTAACAGTGACTTTAACATCGGCTTTAACAGTGGCTTAAACAGTGGCTTTTACAGTGACTTTAACAGTGACTTTAATTGTGACTTTAACAGTGGCTTTAACAGTGGCTTTAACAGTGGCTTTAACTGTGGCTTTAACAGTGACTTTAACAGTGACTTTAACAGTGACATTAACAGTGGCTTTAACCGTGGCTTTAACAGTGGCTTTAACAGTGACTTTAACAGTGGCTTTGGCTTAAACAGTGGCTTAAACAGTGACTTTAACAGTGACTTTAATTGTGACTTTAACAGTGCCTTTAACAGTGGCTTTAACAGTGGCTTTAACTGTGGCTTTAACAGTGACTTTAACAGTGACTTTAACAGTGACATTAACAGTGGCTTTAACCGTGGCTTTAACAGTGGCTTTAACAGTGACTTTAACAGTGGCTTTGGCTTAAACAGTGGCTTAAACAGTGACTTTAACAGTGACTTTAATTGTGACTTTAACAGTGCCTTTAACAGTGGCTTTAACAGTGGCTTTAACTGTGGCTTTAACAGTGACTTTTACAGTGACTTTAACAGTGACATTAACAGTGGCTTTAACCGTGGCTTTAACAGTGGCTTTAACAGTGACTTTAACAGTGGCTTTGGCTTAAACAGTGGCTTAAACCGTGGCTTTAACAGTGATTTTAACAGTGGCTTTCACAGTGGTTTTAACAGTGGCTGAAACAGTGACTTTAACAGTGGCTTTAACAGTGGCTTACCAACGTACGAGAGAGACGAAGCAAGGCGAAAACTGGGTGGGAAAACCAAAATGAGAAAATGCCAGTGGGCGACTACAAACATTAAAAGAGCAAGAGAAGAGATATAATCGAAACAAGGAATTGGCCAGACGCGTTATGGACGGGAATAAATGGAAGCGGAGACTAAAAGATAGGAATGGTTCTATTTGCGGTTGTCTGATTGTGTGGGACTATAATCATGCGTTGATCAGATGCTTTTGCATTGTGCTGCTTGAATATTCTGTGCCTTTCGACGGAAAAGTTCCCCTTGCTACAGCAGGTCCGTAGAGGTTATCTACATTGAGCGCCGAGCTTTTTATATCTCAGTGGCTGGGAGACGCCTGAGTCTCACCGTATTACTATTAACAAACCATGTCCCAAATAGTCACTATAGTTACTGGGCACAGAAATATAAGGAAGCAAATTAGTTAGACAGACACCTGAGCCTCAGCGTATTAACATATCATGTCCCAAACAGTCACTGCATGGTACTGGGGACTGAA
>NC_090245.1:110178892-110201392 GCF_037325665.1 Littorina saxatilis
AACATGTATAAACATACACAAAACACACTTACTTATTCACAGACACAGACTTACGAAAAACAACTACAGTGGACAATGACAGTTTGAGTCTTGAATGTTGACCATCACACAACAGCCAGCTACATGTTGACCATCACACAGCCAGCTACATGTAGACCATCACACAGCCAGCTACATGTTGACCATCACACAGCCAGCTACATGTTGACCATCACACAGCCAGCTACATGTTGACCATCACACAGCCAGCTACATGTTGACCATCACACAGCCAGCTACATGTTGACCATCACACAGCCAGCTACATGTTGACCATCACACAGCCAGCTACATGTTGACCATCACACAGCCAGCTACATGTTGACCATCACACAGCCAGCTACATGTAGACCATCACACAGCCAGCTACATGTTGACCATCACACAGCCAGCTACATGTTGACCATCACACAGCCAGCTACATGTAGACCATCACACATCCAGCTACATGTTGACCATCACACAGCCAGCTACATGTTGACCATCACACAGCCAGCTACATGTAGACCATCACACAGCCAGCTACATGTTGACCATCACACAGCCAGCTACATGTTGACCATCACACAGCCAGCTACATGTTGACCATCACACAGCCAGCTACATGTTGACCATCACACAGCCAGCTACATGTTGACCATCACACAGCCAGCTACATGTTGACCATCACACAGCCAGCTACATGTTGACCATCACACAGCCAGCTACATGTAGACCATCACACAGCCAGCTACATGTTGACCATCACACAGCCAGCTACATGTTGACCATCACACAGCCAGCTACATGTTGACCATCACACAGCCAACTACATGTTGACCATCACACAGCCAGCTACATGTTGACCATCACACAGCCAGCTACATGTAGACCATCACACAGCCAGCTACATGTTGACCATCACACAGCCAGCTACATGTTGACCATCACACAGCCAGCTACATGTTGACCATCACACAGCCAGCTACATGTAGACCATCACACAGCCAGCTACATGTTGACCATCACACAGCCAGCTACATGTTGACCATCACACAGCCAGCTACATGTAGACCATCACACAGCCAGCTACATGTAGACCATCACACAGCCAGCTACATGTTGACCATCACACAGCCAGCTACATGTTGACCATCACACAGCCAGCTACATGTAGACCATCACACAGCCAGCTACATGTTGACCATCACACAGCCAGCTACATGTTGACCATCACACAGCCAGCTACATGTAGACCATCACACAGCCAGCTACATGTTGACCATCACACAGCCAGCTACATGTAGACCATCACACAGCCAGCTACATGTTGACCATCACACAGCCAGCTACATGTAGACCATCACACAGCCAGCTACATGTTGACCATCACACAGCCAGCTACATGTTGACCATCACACAGCCAGCTACCTGTAGACCATCACACAGCCAGCTACATGTTGACCATCACACAGCCAGCTACATGTTGACCATCACACAGCCAGCTACATGTTGACCATCACACAGCCAGCTACATGTTGACCATCACACAGCCAGCTACATGTAGACCATCACACAGCCAGCTACATGTTGACCATCACACAGCCAGCTACATGTTGACCATCACACAGCCAGCTACATGTTGACCATCACACAGCCAGCTACATGTTGACCATCACACAGCCAGCTACATGTTGACCATCACACAGCCAGCTACATGTAGACCATCACACAGCCAGCTACATGTAGACCATCACACAGCCAGCTACATGTTGACCATCACACAGCCAGCTACATGTTGACCATCACACAGCCAGCTACATGTTGACCATCACACAGCCAGCTACATGTTGACCATCACACAGCCAGCTACATGTTGACCATCACACAGCCAGCTACATGTTGACCATCACACAGCCAGCTACATGTTGACCATCACACAGCCAGCTACATGTTGACCATCACACAGCCAGCTACATGTTGACCATCACACAGCCAGCTACATGTTGACCATCACACAGCCAGCTACATGTTGACCATCACACAGCCAGCTACATGTTGACCATCACACAGCCAGCTACATGTTGACCATCACACAGCCAGCTACATGTTGACCATCACACAGCCAGCTACATGTTGACCATCACACAGCCAGCTACATGTTGACCATCACACAGCCAGCTACATGTAGACCATCACACAGCCAGCTACATGTTGACCATCACACAGCCAGCTACATGTTGACCATCACACAGCCAGCTACATGTTGACCATCACACAGCCAGCTACATGTTGACCATCACACAGCCAGCTACATGTTGACCATCACACAGCCAGCTACATGTTGACCATCACACAGCCAGCTACATGTTGACCATCACACAGCCAGCTACATGTTGACCATCACACAGCCAGCTACATGTTGACCATCACACAGCCAGCTACATGTTGACCATCACACAACCAGCTACATGTTGACCATCACACAGCCAGCTACATGTAGACCATCACACAGCCAGCTACATGTTGACCATCACACAGCCAGCTACATGTTGACCATCACACAGCCAGCTACATGTAGACCATCACACAGCCAGCTACATGTAGACCATCACACAGCCAGCTACATGTTGACCATCACACAGCCAGCTACATGTTGACCATCACACAGCCAGCTACATGTAGACCATCACACAGCCAGCTACATGTTGACCATCACACAGCCAGCTACATGTAGACCATCACACAGCCAGCTACATGTTGACCATCACACAGCCAGCTACATGTTGACCATCACACAGCCAGCTACATGTTGACCATCACACAGCCAGCTACATGTTGACCATCACACAGCCAGCTACATGTTGACCATCACACAGCCAGCTACATGTTGACCATCACACAGCCAGCTACATGTTGACCATCACACAGCCAGCTACATGTTGACCATCACACAGCCAGCTACATGTTGACCATCACACAGCCAGCTACATGTTGACCATCACACAGCCAGCTACATGTTGACCATCACACAGCCAGCTACATGTTGACCATCACACAGCCAGCTACATGTTGACCATCACACAGCCAGCTACATGTTGACCATCACACAGCCAGCTACATGTTGACCATCACACAGCCAGCTACATGTTGACCATCACACAGCCAGCTACATGTTGACCATCACACAGCCAGCTACATGTTGACCATCACACAGCCAGCTACATGTTGACCATCACACAGCCAGCTACATGTTGACCATCACACAGCCAGCTACATGTAGACCATCACACAGCCAGCTACATGTTGACCATCACACAGCCAGCTACATGTTGACCATCACACAGCCAGCTACATGTTGACCATCACACAGCCAGCTACATGTTGACCATCACACAGCCAGCTACATGTTGACCATCACACAGCCAGCTACATGTTGACCATCACACAGCCAGCTACATGTTGACCATCACACAGCCAGCTACATGTTGACCATCACACAGCCAGCTACATGTTGACCATCACACAGCCAGCTACATGTAGACCATCACACAGCCAGCTACATGTTGACCATCACACAGCCAGCTACATGTTGACCATCACACAGCCAGCTACATGTTGACCATCACACAGCCAGCTACATGTTGACCATCACACAGCCAGCTACATGTTGACCATCACACAGCCAGCTACATGTTGACCATCACACAGCCAGCTACATGTTGACCATCACACAGCCAGCTACATGTTGACCATCACACAGCCAGCTACATGTTGACCATCACACAGCCAGCTACATGTTGACAATCACACAGCCAGCTACATGTTGACCATCACACAGCCAGCTACATGTAGACCATCACACAGCCAGCTACATGTTGACCATCACACAGCCAGCTACATGTTGACCATCACACAGCCAGCTACATGTTGACCATCACACAGCCAGCTACATGTTGACCATCACACAGCCAGCTACATGTTGACCATCACACAGCCAGCTACATGTTGACCATCACACAGCCAGCTACATGTAGACCATCACACAGCCAGCTACATGTTGACCATCACACAGCCAGCTACATGTTGACCATCACACAGCCAGCTACATGTTGACCATCACACAGCCAGCTACATGTTGACCATCACACAGCCAGCTACATGTTGACCATCACACAGCCAGCTACATGTTGACCATCACACAGCCAGCTACATGTTGACCATCACACAGCCAGCTACATGTTGACCATCACACAGCCAGCTACATGTTGACCATCACACAGCCAGCTACATGTTGACCATCACACAGCCAGCTACATGTTGACCATCACACAGCCAGCTACATGTTGACCATCACACAGCCAGCTACATGTTGACCATCACACAGCCAGCTACATGTTGACCATCACACAGCCAGCTACATGTTGACCATCACACAGCCAGCTACATGTTGACCATCACACAGCCAGCTACATGTAGACCATCACACAGCCAGCTACATGTTGACCATCACACAGCCAGCTACATGTTGACCATCACACAGCCAGCTACATGTTGACCATCACACAGCCAGCTACATGTTGACCATCACACAGTCAGCTACATGTTGACCATCACACAGCCAGCTACATGTTGACCATCACACAGCCAGCTACATGTTGACCATCACACAACCAGCTACATGTTGACCATCACACAGCCAGCTACATGTAGACCATCACACAGCCAGCTACATGTTGACCATCACACAACAGCCAGCTACATGTTGACCATCACACAGCCAGCTACATGTAGACCATCACACAACAGCCAGCTACATGTTGACCATCACACAGCCAGCTACATGTTGACCATCACACAGCCAGCTACATGTAGACCATCACACAGCCAGCTACATGTTGACCATCACACAGCCAGCTACATGTAGACCATCACACAGCCAGCTACATGTAGACCATCACACAGCCAGCTACATGTTGACCATCACACAGCCAGCTACATGTAGACCATCACACAACAGCCAGCTACATGTTGACCATCACACAACAGCCAGCTACATGTTGACCATCACACAGCCAGCTACATGTAGACCATCACACAGCCAGCTACATGTTGACCATCACACAGCCAGCTACATGTAGACCATCACACAGCCAGCTACATGTAGACCATCACACAGCCAGCTACATGTTGACCATCACACAGCCAGCTACATGTTGACCATCACACAGCCAGCTACATGTTGACCATCACACAGCCAGCTACATGTAGACAGGCGGGTGGGGGTGGGGGTGGGGGAGGGGGGCGACATCGGACAAAGATACAAACAGACGAGACAGACAAAAGTAAAACATGTAAAAACGAAAACAACAAAACTTAACCTTAGGACAAAAGGAAAAAAAATCGCTCTCCGCCGCGGCAAGTGTTTGGCCAGAGGAAAGGACGTGTTGGGGGTATGTGTTTGACAAAGAACAGGTTTAGTGCCAGCCGGCTGATTGGCTGCTCAGGTGATAAACTGATGAGATGTTTGGAACCAGCTGTCAATTTCACCTGTTACAGTTGATCACAGACAAATTAGTGCATGCAATCATTGTGGATGTGCGGCACATTATGCCCAAAGCAGCTTAATATATGGAGATATCTGGGCGTCGGTTATAAATTGAAAGAATAGTGTGTCACTTGAAAGGCGAAAGTCGTTCTGCTCATAATATTTATCTCATATTTGACAATGCTTTCAACTAGGATAAGACCTAACCTCCACTTGGCCGGATACTGACTTCTTCCTGGGCAGAGTAATATGTTTTTTGATGGATTATTTTATTAAAAAGCCAATAGTGGCCACACATAAATTGTGTCTCGGTCGGTCTCGTTATAATGTCTTTTTGTCTCTCAACGGATGTGTCTATGTATGCGAGTCTGTCTGTGTCTGTGTGTCTGTGTGTCTGTGTGTCTGTGTGTCTGTTCGTCTGTGTGTCTGTGTGTCTGTGTGTCTGTTCGTCTGTGTGTCTGTTCGTCTGTTCGTCTGTGTGTCTGTGTGTCTGTTCGTCTGTGTGTCTGTTCGTCTGTGTGTCTGTGTGTCTGTGTGTCTGTGTGTCTGTGTGTCTGTGTGTCTGTTCGTCTGTGTGTCTGTGTGTCTGTGTGTCTGTTCGTTTGTGTGTCTGTGTGTCTGTGTGTCTGTTCGTCTGTGTGTCTGTGTGTCTGTTCGTCTGTGTGTCTGTGTGTCTGTTCGTCTGTGTGTCTGTGTGTCTGTTCGTCTGTGTGTCTGCGTGTCTGTTCGTCTGTGTGTCTGTGTGTCTGTGTGTCTGTGTGTCTGTGTGACTGTGTGTCTGTGTGTCTGTGTGTCTGTGTGACTGTGTGTCTGTGTGTCTGTGTGTCTGTGTGTCTGTGTGTCTGTGTGTCTGGCCTATTGTCGCAAGTATATAACTTCCTGTATAATGTTTTCTGTCTTTGAAACTTTATTGTCTTTGAGACTGTTTTGTCTAACAGTCAGTCGATCGGGCTGCCTGCCCCCCCCCCCCCCCCTCCCCCCATCACCACCCTTATTCTTCCTCCTCCCTAACAGACACACACATACATGTCTTTTTCCCGAACCATCTCCCTCGAGCCACTGGGTAGATTACATATTCCATTTCCAATATCTGTCTGGTTTGCACTGTACCCAGTCGATGCGATCTCTTTGAATAAGTGTGTGTATAACGACCAACACCATACGTATCAGCAGCTAGCCCTGTTTTCATTCGTCAAACACAAGCATGCCAGCAACCCCGGAGCGGACTGGTGCGGCATTATTAGTGCCAGCGTATTGACGTAGTAATTAGCGTAATGAGGGTATTAGCCTTGAGTTGCTTTACGTCCAGCAGGAGAGCGAAGTTTGCGCACACAGCTTAATTGTGATTACATCCCCGTTTTTAAATACATTAGCGCGAGAGGTAGTAAATGTTTACATGAATGTTTGAACTTTCGTGCTCCCTGTAGCGGTAATCAGCTATTTCCCCGATTCTCTGCATGGACCTTTATTAAAGCAGTCTGGCGTCTTAAGCGCAGTTTTATTCAACTCACTGCCATCATGTTTTCAAAATTAGAAATCATCCAGTGCGTCAAGAACAACCGCCGTAGTTACCTTCATTTTTTTCTCCCTGTTTCATTGTTCCCATGGCATTCTCCAGACATGCTGTTTGTCGTTGTGTTTGACATTTATTTCTGGAACAATAAGTTTCCTAATCGAAAATTGTTATTTTATTTGTGAAACGAATTTGCATGTGATTATAAACTGGTGTATTATCATCAGTATTAGCAGCAGCAAGCACAGTTGCGGAACCGGAAAGAGAGAGAGGTAGAGAGAGAGAGAGAGAGAGAGAGAGAGAGAGAGAGAGAGAGAGAGAGAGAGAGAGAGAGAGAGAGAGAGACAGACAGACAGACAGACAGACAGACAGACAGACAGACAAACAGACAGACAGGCAGGCAGACAGAGACAGAAAAAGAGACAGGCAGACACAGAGAGAAGAGAGAGAGAGAGAGAGAGAGAGAGAGAGAGAGAGAGAGAGAGAGAGAGAGAGAGAGAGAGAGAGAGAGAGAGAAACACAGACAGAAACAGACAGAGAGAGAGAGATAGACAGAGAGAGACAGAGAGACAGAGAGACAGAGAGACAGAGACAGAGAGAGACAGAGAGACAGAGAGAGACAGAGACAGAGAGACAGAGACAGAAAGAGACAGAGACAGAGAGACAGAGAGAGACAGAGAGACAGAGAGAGAGAGAGACAGAGAGAGACAGAGTCAGAGACAGAGAGGGACAGAGAGAGACAGAGACAGAGAGCCAGCCAGCTAGCCAGACACAGACACCAACATATTTAACAAGCTCGTTGCAGATAGTACAACAACTGTTCAAATCTGTACAAGTTTATCTCGGAGAAAAATCACTAGTTCTCTGCACAACTTCATGTTACTCACCCACATGTTACACCACCCCTAATCCTATTTGTTGTCTCTATTTTATCACTAGTTCTCAGCACAACTTCATGCTACTCACCCACATGTAACACCACCCCTAGTCCAATTTGTTGTCTCTATTTTATCACTAGTTCTCAGCACAACTTCATGCTACTCACCCACATGTAACACCACCCCTAGTCCAATTTGTTGTCTCTATTTTATCACTAGTTATTCCCCCCTCTGCTTCTTTCTCTCTGTAAAGGTGTAGGGCTAGTTATTTTTCGGTAACTTACCCAACAACCAAAATCACTTACCCAACAACGGGCCTGAATCCTCGATAGCTCACAGCTTGATGAGTTAGACTTTGAGGGAACTACTTTAGCGATTGAAAAGTTCCGAACGCTCCAATGTACGAAATGTACATCTTTAGACCAAACAATACAAACATACTGCATTTAAACTGGCAACTACAGGCTTGAAAACATTAATCTCCATATACAATCTATGAGTTTGGTTGTTTTCTAAATCCAAATCTAACGATCAGTGCAGAGAAACTCGCTTTAGATCTCTTATGAGTGCACGCAAACTCCCAAGGCAAGTAACTCTCGTACGACAAGAGTAGTTCCCCTTCCAATGTTTCTGAACTGAGTTGCTTCCATGGACAAGACTGCAATCCGACGGTTAGTTTTCGACCATATTTCATTTTATGAACAGATCACACGCAACCAAATGCACACATCGCATCAATTTAAAGAACATACAGCGGTTTCATACACTATTTTGCCCCAAAAAACGGAACTTCATACAGTTTTTAACGTTGGAACACGGGTGCAAAAGTTCGTCTGCTTGTCCCATTCGAAGAAAGAACATTTCCCAAGCGACACCAAAACATGACCAGAACACACACTACCTGCCTTTACCGGCACAGCAGAATAACAACATAACTGTGTACTTGATTTAAGTCCCAAACAGGGAAACTGACAAGAAGTGTTAACAGAATTGATTGATTTTTCCTGAACTATAAAACCGCGCATTATTCAATCGCCAGCGCAGGTAGACTGGTTGAGTGATTTGGATTCGATCAAACTTTCGCACAAAAACTCCTCTTTTCTTTGAATAAATGAAGAAAGGAGGAATAAAGAGGTTACATACCTCGTCTCAGTGATTATTAAAAATAATGGTCTCAGTTCGCGGTCATGAAAAAGCTCGCTGAAGCTCGCATTTTTCATGATCCGCTAACTTCGACCATTATTTTTGATAAGGCCAAAAAAAAAAAATAGGTCTGTTTACGGTAACATAGGGTGAAAAAATAGGGTCGGTAGGTCGGCTTTTTTTTTTCTTTTTTTTTTCTCCATTTTTTTTGTTTTTTGTTTTTTCTCCCCTCTCTATGATGTTTCACAGTTCATTTCTTCTCATCAATCCCTGTTTTTGCCCAACATAACTATAAACAGTACTTTGAGCTTACCTCCCTTCTGTCGTCTGCTGTTTGAGCGCAAACAGCTCTATTTTGGATGCGGTCTCCCTACTATTCCCTGCAGTTTTCCAATTCTTTTCTTGTTGTCTTATTTCTACCTGACTGGATCCATCACCTTTATTTCACTTACCAAAAGTCTTCTTTTCCACATCCTTATTTCTCTGCACCCCGCATGTCGTATGAGGCGACTAACGGATTCTGTTTCTCCTTTAACCCTTGTTAAGTGGTTCTTGTATAGAATATAGTCAATGTTTGTAAAGATTTTAGTCAAGCAGTATGTAAGAAATGTTTAGTCCTTTGTACTGGAAACTTGCATTCTCCCAGTAAGGTCATATATTGTACTACGTTGCAAGCCCCTGGAGCAATTTTTTGATCAGTGCTTTTGTGAACAAGAAACACTTAACAAGTGGCTCTATCCCATCTCCCCCCTTTCCCCTATCCCATCTCCCCCTTTCCCTCGTCGCGATATAACCTTCGTGGTTGAAAACGACGTTAAACACCAAATAAAGACTGACGATGCTACGAGTATACGGTCTTGCTGAAAAATGGCATTGCGTTCAGTTTCATTCTGTGAGTTCGACAGCTACTTGACTAAATGTTGTATTTTCGCCTTACGCGACTTGTTTTACATTTAGTTAAGTTTTGATTTATCTTATTTTATCAGATGCTTTCTGCAACTCCACCCCATCCCACCTGTCCACCCTTTTACCCACCCCTAACCATCCACCCTTTTACCCACCCCACCTGTCCACCCTTTTACCCACCCCTAACCATCCACCCTTTTACCCACCCCTAACCATCCACCCTTTTACCCACCCCTAACCATCCACCCTTTTACCCACCCCTAACCATCCACCCTTTTACCCACCCCTAACCATCCACCCTTTTACCCACCCCTAACCATCCACCCTTTTACCCACCCCTAACCATCCACCCTTTTACCCACCCCTAACCATCCACCCTTTTACCCACCCCACCTGTCCACCCTTTTACCCACCCCTAACCATTCGTTTCGTGTTATCTGTCATGATTGGCATCGGCTACAACCATTTCCATTGCGTACGATATTGCGATGCACACAGCGAATCTCGCGGCAAGAAGGAGAAACGAATTCCGGTGAAGCGACGGTGCATAAAGCAGCTGGTGAAACACGCGTTACACTCGTCTCTCCCGCTGTTACGCGCAATTCCGATTGCTGGCACGTGCGCGCGTGTCACTTGCATTAATTCCCCTGATCTTTAAACTCTCGCATCACCTGTTTTTGTCTTTAGGAGGAGAGAGATCGAGGCAGGGGGTGGGGGGTGGGGGGTGGGGGGGTGTGGACTTTGGATGGGAGGGGGTTGGGGGATGAGGTGATAGTTGTTCAAGACATATGTAGTCCATTTACTCCTGTTAATTGTGTTGTTGTTGTTGTTGTTGTTGTTGTTGTTGTTGTTGTTGATGTTGTTGTTGTTGTTGTTGTTGTTGTTGATGTTGCTGTTGTTGTTGTTGTTGTTGTTGAACTACAGACAGACAGACAGACAGACATGCAGACAGACAGATATACAGACAGACAGACAGACAGACAGACAGACAGACAGACAGACAGACAGACAGACAGACAGACAGACAGACAGACATAAAATAAGCTGTCAATGTTCCACAATTATGCTTGGTTCTTTTCTCGATCAAACAACAATGACCAAAGTACTGTCATGAACCTGGTCGAGTCGACACAAATGCAAAACCAACTTTGTTCGGCTATTTGTGACGTTATAATAACACCTATTATATAGCAGGAAAGCAGCAGTTTGATACGGTGTCACAATTTCTTGCAATTTATGATAGTTTTTTTTCGATCTGTAAATCACAGAGCACCGTGCGGCTGTACATGATCACAGAATCTCTGGTTATTTTAGGGACAAATAGCAGAGGTGGGAATGAACACACATTATCTTAGTGTCCTTGCCTCATCATTATGTTAGGGACAAACAGCAGAGGTGGGAATGAACACACATTATCTTAGTGTCCTTGCCTCATCATTATGTTAGGGACAAACAGCAGAGGTGGGAATGAACACACATTATCTTAGTGTCCTTGCCTCATCATTATGTTAGGGACAAACAGCAGAGGTGGGAATGAACACACATTATCTTAGTGTCCTTGCCTCATCATTATGTCGCCGCACCTTAACATTACAAATACAGGTTTAGAACATATTGAATAGTTCTGGCCGTCTATACTGAGCAACTAGAGCACAAGGGTTAGTTACAAGGGTTAGTTACAAGGGTTAGTTACAAGGGTTAGTTACAAGGGTTAGTTACAAGGGTTAGTTACAAGGGTTAGTTACAAGGGTTAGTTACAAGGGTTAGTTACAAGGGTTAGTTACAAGGGTTAGTTACAAGGGTTAGTTTGTTTTCACAATTGTCTTGACCTTTTATCCGACTTGGTGGCTGACGGAGTCAAGTCAAGGATGGCTGATTCCCCAAACTGGTACAATTTTGGTAAAGCTTGGTCAAACGTTTTCTTCGATGAAAGTGCTTTGAGCAAGTAGGCTTAATGCCTTTATAACTAAACCACCATACAAACATTTTCAGTGCAATAGAAAAAAATCGCAAGTGGTCATCAACTCGGTCATACTAATTATGCAGATGTAAGATACCATTTAAACAAGCTACTTTCCTTTTAAGGCGATTTTGCAAACATAAATATTGTGTTCCCTTCTTATCCAACAATTCCCGTTGACTTCGATCTAAATCGCTCATGTAATCATGCTCTGAAACCTTTTACAACGTGCACATATTTTTAGTTAGAAGCAGAGGCTTAGATTTGTCCTTGGGAAATAAAATGCATTTGAGTTAAGTACCAGGCGAGCAGCTATATTTTTTGTTTTATTACTTTTTGGCATGTTGCAAAGCAGTATCAAAGAACCGAGTCAAAAGTCTGCATTCCGCATCAAAGCAAGCTGTAAGAACCCAGTTTAAAGGCGCTGTAAGAACCCAGTTTAAAGGCGCTGTAAGAACCCAAGTTAAAGGCACTGTCCTTCCTCAGTAAACACTCCCACTCGCCATCTGAGATCTGGTCAGGCTTTTACATGGGATAAGACCTTCCCTCCACTTGGTCACATGGGATAAGACCATCCCTCCACTTGGTCACATGGGATAAGACCTTCCCTCCACTTGGTCACACGGGATAAGACCATCCCTCCACTTGGTCACATGGGATAAGACCTTCCCTCCACTTGGTCACATGGGATAAGACCATCCCTCCACTTGGTCACATGGGATAAGACCATCCCTCCACTTGGTCACATGGGATAAGACCTTCCCTCCACTTGGTCACACGGGATAAGACCATCCCTCCACTTGGTCACACGGGATAAGACCATCCCTCCACTTGGTCACATGGGATAAGACCATCCGTCCACTTGGTCACATGGGATAAGACCTTCCCTCCACTTGGTCACATGGGATAAGACCATCCCTCCACTTGGTCACATGGGATAAGACCATCCCTCCACTTGGTCACATGGGATAAGACCTTCCCTCCACTTGGTCACATGGGATAAGACCTTCCCTCCACTTGGTCACATGGGATAAGACCATCCCTCCACTTGGTCACATGGGATAAGACCATCCCTCCACTTGGTCACATGGGATAAGACCTTCCCTCCACTTGGTCACATGGGATAAGACCTTCCCTCCACTTGGTGACAAGGGATAAGACCTTCCCTCCACTTGGTCACATGGGATAAGACCATCCCTCCACTTGGTCACACGGGATAAGACCATCCCTCCACTTGGTCACATGGGATAAGACCATCCCTCCACTTGGTCACATGGGATAAGACCATCCCTCCACTTGGTCACATGGGATAAGACCTTCCCTCCACTTGGTCACATGGGATAAGACCTTCCCTCCACTTGGTCACACGGGATAAGACCATCCCTCCACTTGGTCACATGGGATAAGACCTTCCCTCCACTTGGTCACATGGGATAAGACCTTCCCTCCACTTGGTCACATGGGATAAGACCATCCCTCCACTTGGTCACATGGGATAAGACCATCCCTCCACTTGGTCACACGGGATAAGACCATCCCTCCACTTGGTCACATGGGATAAGACCTTCCCTCCACTTGGTCACACGGGATAAGACCATCCCTCCACTTGGTCACACGGGATAAGACCATCCCTCCACTTGGTCACACGGGATAAGACCATCCCTCCACTTGGTCACATGGGATAAGACCATCCGTCCACTTGGTCACATGGGATAAGACCTTCCCTCCACTTGGTCACATGGGATAAGACCATCCCTCCACTTGGTCACATGGGATAAGACCATCCCTCCACTTGGTCACATGGGATAAGACCTTCCCTCCACTTGGTCACATGGGATAAGACCTTCCCTCCACTTGGTCACATGGGATAAGACCATCCCTCCACTTGGTCACATGGGATAAGACCATCCCTCCACTTGGTCACATGGGATAAGACCTTCCCTCCACTTGGTCACATGGGATAAGACCTTCCCTCCACTTGGTCACAAGGGATAAGACCTTCCCTCCACTTGGTCACATGGGATAAGACCATCCCTCCACTTGGTCACACGGGATAAGACCATCCCTCCACTTGGTCACATGGGATAAGACCATCCCTCCACTTGGTCACATGGGATAAGACCATCCCTCCACTTGGTCACATGGGATAAGACCTTCCCTCCACTTGGTCACATGGGATAAGACCTTCCCTCCACTTGGTCACACGGGATAAGACCATCCCTCCACTTGGTCACATGGGATAAGACCTTCCCTCCACTTGGTCACATGGGATAAGACCTTCCCTCCACTTGGTCACATGGGATAAGACCATCCCTCCACTTGGTCACATGGGATAAGACCATCCCTCCACTTGGTCACACGGGATAAGACCATCCCTCCACTTGGTCACATGGGATAAGACCTTCCCTCCACTTGGTCACACGGGATAAGACCATCCCTCCACTTGGTCACATGGGATAAGACCTTCCCTCCACTTGGTCACATGGGATAAGACCTTCCCTCCACTTGGTCACATGGGATAAGACCATCCCTCCACTTGGTCACATGGGATAAGACCATCCCTCCACTTGGTCACATGGGATAAGACCTTCCCTCCACTTGGTCACATGGGATAAGACCTTCCCTCCACTTGGTCACATGGGATAAGACCATCCCTCCACTTGGTCACATGGGATAAGACCATCCCTCCACTTGGTCACATGGGATAAGACCTTCCCTCCACTTGGTCACATGGGATAAGACCTTCCCTCCACTTGGTCACAAGGGATAAGACCTTCCCTCCACTTGGTCACATGGGATAAGACCATCCCTCCACTTGGTCACACGGGATAAGACCATCCCTCCACTTGGTCACATGGGATAAGACCATCCCTCCACTTGGTCACATGGGATAAGACCATCCCTCCACTTGGTCACATGGGATAAGACCTTCCCTCCACTTGGTCACATGGGATAAGACCTTCCCTCCACTTGGTCACACGGGATAAGACCATCCCTCCACTTGGTCACATGGGATAAGACCTTCCCTCCACTTGGTCACATGGGATAAGACCTTCCCTCCACTTGGTCACATGGGATAAGACCATCCCTCCACTTGGTCACATGGGATAAGACCATCCCTCTACTTGGTCACATGGGATAAGACCTTCCCTCCACTTGGTCACATGGGATAAGACCACCCCTCCACTTGGTCACATGGGATAAGACCTTCCCTCCACTTGGTCACATGGGATAAGACCATCCCTCCACTTGGTCACATGGGATAAGACCTTCCCTCCACTTGGTCACACGGGATAAGACCATCCCTCCACTTGGTCACACGGGATAAGACCATCCCTCCACTTGGTCACATGGGATAAGACCATCCGTCCACTTGGTCACATGGGATAAGACCTTCCCTCCACTTGGTCACATGGGATAAGACCATCCCTCCACTTGGTCACATGGGATAAGACCATCCCTCCACTTGGTCACATGGGATAAGACCTTCCCTCCACTTGGTCACATGGGATAAGACCTTCCCTCCACTTGGTCACATGGGATAAGACCATCCCTCCACTTGGTCACATGGGATAAGACCATCCCTCCACTTGGTCACATGGGATAAGACCTTCCCTCCACTTGGTCACATGGGATAAGACCTTCCCTCCACTTGGTCACAAGGGATAAGACCTTCCCTCCACTTGGTCACATGGGATAAGACCATCCCTCCACTTGGTCACAAGGGATAAGACCATCCCTCCACTTGGTCACAGGGATAAGACCATCCCTCCACTTGGTCACATGGGATAAGACCATCCCTCCACTTGGTCACATGGGATAAGACCTTCCCTCCACTTGGTCACATGGGATAAGACCTTCCCTCCACTTGGTCACACGGGATAAGACCATCCCTCCACTTGGTCACATGGGATAAGACCTTCCCTCCACTTGGTCACATGGGATAAGACCTTCCCTCCACTTGGTCACATGGGATAAGACCATCCCTCCACTTGGTCACATGGGATAAGACCATCCCTCCACTTGGTCACACGGGATAAGACCATCCCTCCACTTGGTCACATGGGATAAGACCTTCCCTCCACTTGGTCACACGGGATAAGACCATCCCTCCACTTGGTCACATGGGATAAGACCTTCCCTCCACTTGGTCACATGGGATAAGACCTTCCCTCCACTTGGTCACATGGGATAAGACCATCCCTCCACTTGGTCACATGGGATAAGACCATCCCTCCACTTGGTCACATGAGATAAGACCTTCCCTCCACTTGGTCACATGGGATAAGACCTTCCCTCCACTTGGTCACATGGGATAAGACCATCCCTCCACTTGGTCACATGGGATAAGACCATCCCTCCACTTGGTCACATGGGATAAGACCTTCCCTCCACTTGGTCACATGGGATAAGACCTTCCCTCCACTTGGTCACAAGGGATAAGACCTTCCCTCCACTTGGTCACATGGGATAAGACCATCCCTCCACTTGGTCACACGGGATAAGACCATCCCTCCACTTGGTCACATGGGATAAGACCATCCCTCCACTTGGTCACATGGGATAAGACCATCCCTCCACTTGGTCACATGGGATAAGACCTTCCCTCCACTTGGTCACATGGGATAAGACCTTCCCTCCACTTGGGCACACGGGATAAGACCATCCCTCCACTTGGTCACATGGGATAAGACCTTCCCTCCACTTGGTCACATGGGATAAGACCTTCCCTCCACTTGGTCACATGGGATAAGACCATCCCTCCACTTGGTCACATGGGATAAGACCATCCCTCCACTTGGTCACACGGGATAAGACCATCCCTCCACTTGGTCACATGGGATAAGACCTTCCCTCCACTTGGTCACACGGGATAAGACCATCCCTCCACTTGGTCACATGGGATAAGACCATCCCTCCACTTGGTCACAAGGGATAAGACCTTCCCTCCACTTGGTCACATGGGATAAGACCATCCCTCCACTTGGTCACACGGGATAAGACCATCCCTCCACTTGGTCACATGGGATAAGACCATCCCTCCACTTGGTCACAAGGGATAAGACCTTCCCTCCACTTGGTCACATGGGATAAGACCATCCCTCCACTTGGTCACACGGGATAAGACCATCCCTCCACTTGGTCACACGGGATAAGACCATCCCTCCACTTGGTCACATGGGATAAGGCCATCCTCCACTTGGTCACATGGGATAAGACCATCCCTCCACTTGGTCACATGGGATAAGACCATCCCTCCACTTGGTCACACGGGATAAGACCATCCCTCCACTTGGTCACATGGGATAAGACCATCCCTCCACTTGGTCACATGGGATAAGACCATCCCTCCACTTGGTCACATGGGATAAGACCATCCCTCCACTTGGTCACATGGGATAAGACCATTCCTGCTCTTCGTCACATGGGATAAGACCATTCCTGCTCTTCGTCACATGGGATAAGACCATTCCTGCTCTTCGTCACATGGGATAAGACCATCCCTCCACTTGGTCACATGGGATAAGACCATCCCTCCACTTGGTCACATGGGATAAGACCATCCCTCCACTTGGTCACATGGGATAAGACCTTCCCTCCACTTGGTCACACGGGATAAGACCATCCCTCCACTTGGTCACATGGGATAAGACCTTCCCTCCACTTGGTCACATGGGATAAGACCATCCCTCCACTTGGTCACAAGGGATAAGACCATCCCTCCACTTGGTCACAGGGATAAGACCATCCCTCCACTTGGTCACATGGGATAAGACCATCCCTCCACTTGGTCACATGAGATAAGACCATCCCTCCACTTGGTCACACGGGATAAGACCATCCCTCCACTTGGTCACATGGGATAAGACCTTCCCTCCACTTGGTCACATGGGATAAGACCTTCCCTCCACTTGGTCACAAGGGATAAGACCTTCCCTCCACTTGGTCACATGGGATAAGACCATCCCTCCACTTGGTCACATGGGATAAGACCATCCCTCCACTTGGTCACATGGGATAAGACCATCCCTCCATTGGTCACATGGGATAAGACCATCCCTCCACTTGGTCACATGGGATAAGACCTTCCCTCCACTTGGTCACATGGGATAAGACCATCCCTCCACTTGGTCACATGGGATAAGACCATCCCTCCACTTGGTCACATGGGATAAGACCATCCCTCCACTTGGTCACATGGGATAAGACCTTCCCTCCACTTGGTCACATGGGATAAGACCTTCCCTCCACTTGGTCACAAGGGATAAGACCATCCCTCCACTTGGTCACATGGGATAAGACCATCCCTCCACTTGGTCACTTGGGATAAGACCATCCCTCCACTTGGTCACATGGGATAAGACCATCCCTCCACTTGGTCACATGGGATAAGACCATCCCTCCACTTGGTCACTTGGGATAAGACCATCCCTCCACTTGGTCACATGGGATAAGACCATCCCTCCACTTGGTCACATGGGATAAGACCATCCCTCCATTCAATTCAATTCGAAACAACTTTATTGTCAGAATGTACAAACATACAGACACCTGTCTTGGGGACATCATTGGGGCTCTCTGTGCAGAGTGAAACGTGTTTTAATTACATTGATTTATTAAAGGACACTAGTGTCTTTTTGTGTGAAAATACTTCGTAAAAAGTATCTGTATAGGCTGTTGATTCTTTGTATAAGCCCAAGTGGGAGGATGTTCTGATCCGATACAACAGCCTATACAGTCTTCTTTGCCTATGTCTGTCATACCCGAGATAGCGAGCCGAACAGTCTTCTATGTCTATCTCTGTCATACCCGAGATAGCGAGCCAAACAGTCTTCTATGCCTATGTCTGTCATACCCGAGATAGCGAGCCAAACAGTCTTCTATGCCTATCTCTGTCATACCCGAGATAGCGAGCCAAACAGTCTTCTATGCCTATCTCTGTCATACCCGAGATAGCGAGCCGAACAGTCTTCTATGCCTATCTCTGTCATACCCGAGATAGCGAGCCGAACAGTCTTCTATGCCTATCTCTGTCATACCCGAGATAGCGAGCCAAACAGTCTTCTATGCCTATCTCTGTCATACCCGAGATAGCGAGCCAAACAGTCTTCTATGCCTGTGTCTGTCATACCCGAGATAGCGAGCCAAACAGTCTTCTATGCCTATGTCTGTCATACCCGAGATAGCGAGCCGAACAGTCTTCTATGCCTATCTCTGTCATACCCGAGATAGCGAGCCAAACAGTCTTCTATGCCTATCTCTGTCATACCCGAGATAGCGAGCCAAACAGTCTTCTATGCCTATGTCTGTCATACCCGAGATAGCGAGCCAAACAGTCTTCTATGCCTATGTCTGTCATACCCGAGATAGCGAGCCAAACAGTCTTCTATGCCTATCTCTGTCATACCCGAGATAGCGAGCCAAACAGTCTTCTATGCCTATGTCTGTCATACCCGAGATAGCGAGCCAAACAGTCTTCTATGCCTATGTCTGTCATACCCGAGATAGCAAGCCGAACAGTCTTCTATGCCTATGTCTGTCATACCCGAGATAGCGAGCCAAACAGTCTTCTATGCCTATGTCTGTCATACCCGAGATAGCGAGCCAAACAGTCTTCTATGCCTATGTCTGTCACACCCGAGATAGCGAGCCAAACAGTCTTCTATGCCTATGTCTGTCATACCCGAGATAGCAAGCCGAACAGTCTTCTATGCCTATGTCTGTCATACCCGAGATAGCGAGCCAAACAGTCTTCTATGCCTATGTCTGTCATACCCGAGATAGCGAGCCAAACAGTGTTCATTGGAAGGACTGTGCCTTTAACTTTCATGCATGGCATCAAGGCATGTAAGGCCAGCGACTGTCATGGAGGGAGGAGAGAGAGAGGGGGGGTGGGGGGTGGGGGGGGGGGGTTAAAGGAAGCGTTCAAGGACTGCGGGCTAGTCGCGAGGATGATGTATGAAAGGCCTAACCGTTTGGACGCGACCAATCGGGTGTGCAAGGTAATGTCATTCGCATCGGCCCTGTGTTGCAATCAGGGCCCGTATGCATGAACTGGAAGTCAGAAACACTGGAAGTAGAGGCCTCTTTTGAAAGTCGGAACTCCCGAAGTTAACTTTCTAACTTTCCTATGCATGAACGCCGTAGTGCTGACTTCCAGAGTATTCGGTCAAGGTCGCGAAAATTGGGGGAATCCCAACTAGTACATGCGATTGTTAACGGTAAGCTTGGCGACCAGAAGAAACAAGTCTCATCGCGACTTCAAAGGGGCGAACGTTGAGCGCGCTGTAGTACTAACAGCGTTATTGCTGTTGTTTTTTGAATGGTTAAACGAAAGGGTCGGTTCAAACCTGTGATGATTGTCTTGGAATCAAATGACTGCATAGCTATGACAATGACTTTTTTGACCTGAATGTTAGGGAGAAAAATAAATGATTATGTTGAATTTTTTTTCTCCTTTTTTAATTTTTTTTTTTATCTCAGTTGCATGCTTCAACCCTTTCTTTTTTTTATATTTAGTCAAGTTTTGACTAAATATTTTAACATCGAGGGGGAATCGAAACGAGGGTCGTGGTGTATGTGTGTGTGTATGTGTGTGTGTGTGTGTGTGCGTGCGTGCGTGTAGAGCGATTCAGACCAAACTACTGGACCGATCTTTATGAAATTTGACATGAGAGTTCCTGGGATTGATATCCCCATACGTTTTTTTCATTTTTTTGATAAATGTCTTTGATGACGTCATATCCGGCTTTTCGTGAAAGTTGAGGCGGCACTGTCACGCCCTCATTTTTCAACCAAATTGGTTGAAATTTTGGTCAAGTAATCTTCGACGAAGCCCGGGGTTTAGTATTGCATTTCACCTTGGTGGCTTAAAAATTAATTAATGACTTTGATCATTAAAAATCTGAAAATTGTAAAAAAAATATTTCTTTCATAAAACGATCCAAATTTACGTTTATCTTATTCTCCATCATTTGCTGATTCCAAAAACATATAAATATGTTATATTTGGATTAAAAACAAGCTCTGAAAATTAAATATATAAAAATTATTATCAAAATTAAATTGTCCAAATCAATTTAAAAACACTTTCATCTTATTTCTTGTCGGTTCCTGATTCCAAAAACATATAGATATGATATGTTTGGATTAAAAACACGCTCAGAAAGTTAAAACGAAGAGAGGTACAGAAAAGCGTGCTATCCTTCTTAGCGCAACTACTACCCCGCTCTTCTTGTCAATTTCACTGCCTTTGCCATGAGCGGTGGACTGACGATGCTACGAGTATACGGTCTTGCTGAAAAATGGCATTGCGTTCAGTTTCATTCTGTGAGTTCGACAGCTACTTGACTAAATATTGTATTTTCGCCTTACGCGACTTGTTTCTTCTTTTTATATTTAGTCAAGTTTTGACTAAATATTTTAACATCGAGGGGGAATCGAAACGAGGGTCGTGGTGTATGTGCGTGTGTGTGTGCGTGTGTGTGTGTGTCTGTGTGTGTGTGTGTGTGTGTGTGTGTGTGTGTAGAGCGATTCAGACTAAACTACTGGACCGATCTTTATGAAATTTGACATGAGAGTTCCTGGGTATGAAATCCCCGAACGTTTTTTTCATTTTTTTGATAAATGTCTTTGATGACGTCACATCCGGCTTTTCGTGAAAGTTGAGGCGGCACTGTCACGCCCTCATTTTTCAACCAAATTGGTTGAAATTTTGGTCAAGTACTCTTCGACGAAGCCCGGGGTTCGGTATTGCATTTCAGCTTGGTGGCTTAAAAATTAATTAATGACTTTGGTCATTAAAAATCTGAAAATTGTAAAAAAAAATAAAAATTTATAAAACGATCCAAATTTACGTTTATCTTATTCTCCATCATTTGCTGATTCCAAAAACATATAAATATGTTATGTTCGGATTAAAAACAAGCTCTGAAAATTAAATATATAAAAATTATTATCAAAATTTTTTTTTCGAAATCAATTTAAAAACACTTTCATCTTATTCCTTGTCGGTTCCTGATTCCAAAAATATATAGATATGATATGTTTGGATTAAAAAAACGCTCAGAAAGTTAAAACAAAGAGAGGTACAGAAAAGCGTCCTATCCTTCTCAGCGCAACGAATACCCAGCTCTTCTTGTCAATTCCACGTGCACTGCCTTTGCCACGGGCGGTGGAGTGACGATGCTACGAGTATACGGTCTTGCTGCGTTGCGTTGCGTTCAGTTTCATTCTGTGAGTTCGACAGCTACTTGACTAAATATTGTATTTTCGCCTTACGCGACTTGTTTTTGTTGTTGTCGGGGAGTATTCGTCTTTATTGATCTTTTTACATTTAGTCAAGTTTTGACTAAATGTTTTAACATCGAGGGGGAATCGAAACGAGGGTCGTGGTGTATGTGTGTGCGTGTGTGCGTGTGTGCGTGTGTGCGTGCGTGTAGAGCGATTCAGACCAAACTACTGGACCGATCTTTATGAAATTTGACATGAGAGTTCCTGGGTATGATATCCCCGAACGTTTTTTCATTTTTTG
>NC_090245.1:110206392-110213892 GCF_037325665.1 Littorina saxatilis
TTCAGGGACTTTTGAACACTTTGAAGACATGTGTGTCTGTGAATAGAAACGTGGTTGTCGATGTAAATAGAATCGTATTGCCCCAAATATTTCTACCATAAACAATTGTATGTGAGGAGAACGCGCTGTTTACATTTTCCTGATGAGGATCATTACTGAAAGTGTGTGTGTGTGCGCGCGCGCGCGCGCGCGTGTGTGTGTGTGTGTGTGTGTGTGTGTGTGTGTGTGTGTGTGTGTGAGTGTGAGTGTGTGTGTGTGTGTGTGTGTGGGTGTGTGTGTTATGTAATTGAGGCAAAACACATTTACTGGGCCACTTTTTGATTGCTAATGGACAAACCAGCCGATTAAGGGAAAAACGCAAGAAAGGTCAAGGTTTATTCGTGTCTTTTTGTTTTCATTCTGTTTGGTTCACGTAATCCCAACTCCTCCTCTCTGTTCACCACACACAACGTCAAGGCCTCCCTTTCGCTGCCATGAAACCTATTCCCAAGGGCACGACAGTAGGGCGACTCCGATTGGGTCATTTTGTCATAATGACGTCAGGGAAAGAAAGCGCGTCATTGTATCCCTACGCTGCGTTATTCCTCCCCGGGAAAGGGCAGAAAGTGTCAGGATAACCCGGTTACCGTTGTGCAGAAGTCTCAGGTGCCATCCAAATGTTATTACGTTGGATTTGACTGCCTCCCGAGGTTGTCCTTTGCCTCCCTTATTGCTGCTCGCCCCGATTGTTCCCCTTGCCTGGACGCAGGATGGATGTGCAGGAGTTATCTGTCCCTGCAACACGATGGTTTAGATGGCGTTCGCATCCAACATTGCCGCTGAGCGGTGCTAAAGTTGCAACCACTTCTTGCTGTAACCGCGTGGTAGGAAATTGGTTTTGCCGACAGGGAGTTACAGTGCACTGCAACGGGGTTGTATCGCTATTAAGTACAATTCTCCTTTTGAGTAGTTCTATTTTCAGCTTTGTATCAAATTGGCAAAGATTCTACAGACTCGCATTCTTTTGTTACAAGTTAATGTGTCGATTGAACATTGAACATTGAACATTGAACATTGAATTTCCCTTTTGTGTGGACCCACACGACGTCAGAGACCGATCAAGAGCAGGTTCAGGCGGCTGGCCGAGGCTTGAAAACAAGATTGCATGTTTGTGTGGATTGAGTTGTAAAAACATAATAATCGGAAATCTTATTAAAACGGATCAATACGTAAGCGTTGTTTGTATTTTTGACCGAAATGAATATGACATTTGACACAGATCCTGAATTTCATAATGACTGCGAGCTGTGTCAAATGTTTTTTGTGTGTAAAACAACAACAACAACACCACCACCACCACCACCACCAACAACAACAACAACAACAACAACAACAACAACAACAACAACAACAACAACAACATAAAAAGCAAAACAAAATTTTTTACGTAAGATGTTGAAATGAGATGGTTAGTGTAAGCAATTACTGTCTGCTACCATGCCACCTACAGCAGTTTTTCAGGATTGTGGTGAAGGAGATTTTAGACAATGGCTGTTTAACTTTCAGGACACTGACTGTGGGCTTTAGTAAACTATTCAGTGTCTGTCTTCTAAACCCTGCCCCACGTTGCTGCCACTCTCTCTTGTCTTCGGCATGGCTCTCTCGGGATTTTCATTTTCATTACATTAGCAAAGTGTGTTGGTCTTTTCTACCATTTCCTTTTGTGGGGAACCAGCTCATTGACATGCAGATAGTGACTTGTTCACTAACTAAGAAGTAGTCAAGCAAAGTTTGGGTAGCCAAGGTTTAATTAACGGTACCGTTGAACGTTTTGTTTCAATAAACTACACAACTTTAAAAAACAATTCAAAGGTTGTTAAATGAATTTGAACTTTGAGTGCATGAAGAATGTCCTTTTGAGTAGAACCTCACTCGTTTTTCTACAACTATGTTGGCCATGCATAACTGTAACTGCAGTGTTTTATATAAGTTAGAAGTACACACAGGAAATGGTAATTGAAATCTGAACGGTGTTTGCCAAAGCATGTCTACAACTTCAAAATGTTTCACCTCGATCAAAGAAAAAACGAAACACGCCATCGACGCATTTCAGCGTGTCAAAACTTGAGAAGCGAAGTTAGAGACGAAGGACCTCGCCGTGTAGCTACGCGTTTTAGGTATAAAGACTTTGCGACGAAGGACCTCGCCGTGTAGCTACGCGTGTTAGAGACGAAGGACCTCGCCGTGTAGCTACGCGTGTTAGAGACGAAGGACCTCGCCGTGTAGCTACGCGTGTTAGAGACGAGGACCTCGCCGTGTAGCTACGCGTGTTAGAGACGAGAACCTCGCCGTGTAGCTACGCGTGTTAGAGACGAGGACCTCGCCGTGTAGCTACGCGTGTTAGAGACGAGGACCTCGCCGTGTAGCTACGCGTGTTAGAGACGAGGACCTCGCCGTACGTGTAGCTACGCGTGTTAGAGACGAGGACCTCGCCGTGTAGCTACGCGTGTTAGAGACGAAGGACCTCGCCGTGTAGCTACGCGTGTTAGAGACGAGGACCTCGCCGTGTAGCTACGCGTGTTAGAGACGAGGACCTCGCCGTGTAGCTACGCGTGTTAGAGACGAAGGACCTCGCCGTGTAGCTACGCGTGTTAGAGACGAGGACCTCGCCGTGTAGCTACGCGTGTTAGAGACGAGGACCTCGCCGTGTAGCTACGCGTGTTAGAGACGAGAACCTCGCCGTGTAGCTACGCGTGTTAGAGACGAAGGACCTCGCCGTGTAGCTACGCGTGTTAGAGACGAGGACCTCGCCGTGTAGCTACGCGTGGTAGAGACGAAGGACCTCGCCGTGTAGCTACGCGTGTTAGAGACGAAGGACCTCGCCGTGTAGCTACGCGTGTTAGAGACGAGGACCTCGCCGTGTAGCTACGCGTGGTAGAGACGAAGGACCTCGCCGTGTAGCTACGCGTGTTAGAGACGAAGGACCTCGCCGTGTAGCTACGCGTGTTAGAGACGAGGACCTCGCCGTGTAGCTACGCGTGGTAGAGACGAAGGACCTCGCCGTGTAGCTACGCGTGTTAGAGACGAAGGACCTCGCCGTGTAGCTACGCGTGTTAGAGACGAGGACCTCGCCGTGTAGCTACACGTGTTAGAGACGAGGACCTCGCCGTGTAGCTACGCGTGTTAGAGACGAGGACCTCGCCGTGTAGCTACGCGTGTTAGAGACGAGGACCTCGCCGTGTAGCTACGCGTTTTAGGTATAAAGACTTCGCGACGAAGGACCTCGCCGTGTAGCTACGCGTTTTAGGTATAAAGACTTCGCGACGAAGGACCTCGCCGTGTAGCTACGCGTGTTAGAGACGAAGGACCTCGCCGTGTAGCTACGCGTGTGAGAGACGAGGACCTCGCCGTGTAGCTACGCGTGTTAGAGACGAGGACCTCGCCGTGTAGCTACGCGTGTTAGAGACGAGGACCTCGCCGTGTAGCTACGCGTTTTAGGTATAAAGACTTCGCGAAGTGGACTTCGAGCTCAATTACAGACGGCCTTTAAGAACTCAAACTACGAACATTAATTTTCCACCGTTAGATGATGTTTAAGGCGAGATAAAGTCCTGTCGTCGACAATCGTTATCAATGTACTCACTGGTCTGAAGCGCCTTCAGAGTGGGACTTTTTGCTCAGTATGTATCTAAGTGGTATTGTCCCCCTGGGTTGAAGCGTGACGGATGGCAAGATGTCTGCCCCGAGTCCCCCAGGACCCAAGCCGTCGTCTGCTTTGTTTTAAACAGGAGGCGGGGGAGAGAAAGCCAGCGCAGGCCACGGGAGGTGTCTTCGTCAGGGAGACGAGGTCTGAAGGGAGGCTCCCCACGCCTCAACCTGTACACCCCCCCCCCCCCCCCCCGCCGCCTTACGGCATGGTACTGTAAGGACGAGCAGAGAGTTACTGGAGACATGGTCTGCATGGTGAGCAGTGGACACGGTCTGCATTGAAAACAGTGGACATGGGCTGCATGGAAAGCAGTGGCACATAAACGTTACTTCGTCATTAATTGGAGCTGTTCTCGGCCCCTGTCTCCCCAGGGGGGTCGTCTCCCTCCAGACGGGATGGTGGCGAGACTGACAGACAGACACGCAGGGAGGGATGGGCAGATTAACAGGCAGACGAGCCACCGTACACTGAGACCCAAACTACACACAGCGAATAATTAAGTCCACCCAATGCCTGTTACGTAGGCCGAGCTCGTTCGCCTCGGTTTTTCTAAATGTGTTTTGTCCAAGGCTTGACATCGTCGGAGAGTAGAATGCCACCAATAGACTGACAAGAGTTTATAGAGTTTCACCAGGACCTTCAATCATCGTACTGTCTTTTTCGTCGGGCATTGTTACAGCAGACGAGTTGCAAGCGGCATAAGTTGGTACCTATCACAGACTATAGCTGTGTCCTGGTTATGCATTTAGCGGCTCATTGTGGTTATACCATCCACACACAGGGGATAGTGAGTGACCGTCGTGAGTTATTGATCGACGTATAGTTATACTATATACAGGGTGACCCCAAATAAATGCCACCCTCTCAAAAGCTAATATAATGTGTTCAGCCAAATACTTTATATTTGATGTACATTACCTTGAGACGTGGGTGATCATGTTTACACAGGTTCAAGTTTGTAGGTCAAGTGGTTTTATTTTTACGGTTTTTATAAAATATTTTTCAAATTCGGAGACAGCTTCAAAAGTAGGAAGTTTTTCACTCTGCAGTAGCCACACTCATCCGACTAGAAGCTCCCCCCCCCCCCCCCTGCCGACTCCCTGTAATTGCTGATTCAACTCATATACTGTCTGAGGATGGATTGTGTATGCAAGGCCCTTCAGAAAAAAGAGGTAACAATCTGGAGGGCTAAAAGTGGGTTAATGTGGCTACTACTCAGTGACAAATCTCCTACTTTTGAGTCGATCCCCGATTACGAACTTTTTCGAAAAAACATGAAAGTGTGCATCGGTGGGTGGGTGGATTATATATGTGCATGTGAGTGAACGTGCGCGCGCGCGCGCGCGCGTGTGTGTGTGTGTGTGTGTGTGTGTGTGTGTGTGTGTGTGTGTGTGTGTGTGTGTGTGAATTTGTGTGTGTGTGTGTGTGTTTGTGTGTGTGTGTGTGAGTGTATGTGTGTGTGTGTGTGTGTGTGTGTGTGTGTGTGTGTGTGTGTGTGTGTGTGTGTGTGTGTGTTTTCTGTGTATCCGTGTACTCTATGTAGGTGGGTGAATATAATGTGTCTATCTGTCTGTGTGACGGTCTGTCTGTTTATTACTGCATGCTTTTTTTTCTGGCTGTGTGTGTGTCTATCTGTACCTCTGTCTGTGTAGCTGTTTGTCTCTCTGTTCGCCTGCCAATCTTTAAACGTGTGTTCCTGATGCACTTTCCTTGCTAATCCGTTTCTCTCGCTACGTACGATAAATGAAATCATTCTTTCTCTCATTCTTTGGCCCAACAATGCATAAAGTCTCAAAGATTGGGATTTTAAAGAGCGTTTCTTTTATTTGTTATTTTTTATGTTTTAGGTTTTTATTGACATATTTCTTCCTCGTCCGTGAATGCCATTCGCTCAACGCACGATGGCAACAAAGCTTAGCTCATGCTATAATTGTTGTTGATCTTATTTTTACTCCAAGCAAGAAAGTGAAGTTTAGTGCAGAGCATAAAAGCTTTGAGTAATTGAATCCGGCAAGTAAACGGGCCATTTTTCTCTGAATTAGAAAACAGACAGAGCCTTCTTATAACGCAGAAGGAGAAATTAATCGAAATTTACTCTCTCCCTCCCTCTCCATGTGTCTGCATCTCTGTCCCTCTCTCCTGCTGGCTCTCTATTTGCCCCCCCTCCCTCTACGTCTTTTTTCTCTCTCTGTCTCTCTGTTTCTCTGTCTGTGTGTGTGTGTGTCTCTCTTCCTCTCTCTATCCGTTTCTCTTTGTTATCCATAACTTGAAGTTGTATATGAACGAGTAGAGTAGAAACATAAAAAGGATATTTCTTGAGTAAAGTTCCAAAACTTGATCGTTCAGCCTTCTGGGTATTCGATCGGTTTGTCTTTTCATGTTTGCTTGTCTATTTGTCAGTAGAGGGTTGATAGGGGAAGAGAGTCTGGATCGTTGCGATGATTTTCTATATTCCAAATCTTAACATATACAATTCAAATCTTAACCTATAAATTGGTGTGGGTGGTTTTCTTAACTTGCCTGGATTAAAAACTAATCTTGTTGAACAGTTAAGACTACGCAGACGTAAGAGTTTAAAACATGCACATTATAAATGCTCTGGCACCACAGCAAAGGGGAAGCACTCCAACCACTTAGCGCAATGTGTCCGTGGGATTGATTCATCGCCAAGTAATGAAGATTAAACTCAGGGCTCTATTGATTTAAAGGACCTGTAACAAAGCATGCCAGTGGGCCGGAGGACTTAAAGGGACACTGACCGTGTTCGGAAGCGATTGCTTTCGGGACAAAAACGCTAAACACTACTGCGAAATAAGTCATACGATCATGCCGTATACACAGTGAGCATTGTTTTCTTTGTTCCTTTCTTAGCTGTCGCATTTTGTTTTTACATTTATAACGAATTTATTCTGCAGAAGTCTAAGAAAGACCATGTCACTCCCCTACTTACCACCCTTCACTGGCTTCCTATGAAGTATAGAATCGAGTACAAGCTGGCTCTGTTAGGGTACCGCTGTTTTGAGAAATCACTTCCCCCCTATTTGTCCCATTCCCTCAGTATCTACGAGCCATCCCGTTCTCTCAGATCCTCCTCTGAAAAACTCCTTCGCATCCCCAAAACCAGGACCAAGACCTTTGGTGAAAGAACCTTTAGGTACCAGATTCCGACCGTCTGGAACTCGCTTCCAAGTTCTATCCGTGACTCCAGCAGCCTTTCCTCCTTCAAAACACAACTCAAAACATACCTGTTTCGTAAAGCCTTTGCTTAGCCTGAGTAGACTCTCCACAACTCTATTCTGTTTTGGAACTCTCTACCCTGTATGTGCTTTATGGTCTATTTGTCAATGGTATCTTTGTGTGTGCGCGTGCGTGCGTGTGTGTGTGTGTGTGTGTGTGTGTGCGTGTGTGTGTGTGTGTGTGTGTGTGTGTGTGTGTACTTTTAACATTGTACGCTAAGTTTTGCTTAGTGCTTGGGATCTTGGTGTTATGTCTCAGTTAAATGTATGCTTTGTATGCTTGTTGATTTGTGCTAGTTTATTCTATAATGAATCTGTAAAGCGCCTGGAGCCAATTGATGGGACTCGCGCTATAGAAAAGTTATTTATTATTATTATTATTATTATTATTCACTTGTGTTTATTAGAGTTTAGTCTGAATGTTCCCATCCCTGTAATATTGCAAAATGCTTTGTGACAGAAATCTCTTCTAGAGAACAAAACGAAAAGAAAAAGTTTCAGAAATTGGAGCGACCCACTTTTAAATCAAAACGAACTTTGACAGCAGCTTTTTGAACAAAAATAAATAAATAATAT
>NC_090245.1:110218892-110228892 GCF_037325665.1 Littorina saxatilis
ACATCATCATACTCTGCTATCATTCTCTCCTTGTTGAATTTTATGTTCATGCCCCTCCCTCCCTTTCGTCGTCTGTCCTTCTCCGCCCGCATCCACCCCCCCCCCCCCCCCCATTCCCTCTCTCTTTCGTCATGTAATGCGGTCTACAAGTACTTTTCTCCCCCCTCCATCCCCCCTCTCCCCCATTCCCTCTCTCTTTCGTCATGTAATGCGGTCCACAAGTACTTTTCTCCCCCCTCCACCCCCCCCTCTCCCCCATTCCCTCTCTCTTTCGTCATGTAATGCGGTCCACAAGTACTTTTCTCCCCCCTCCACCCCCCTCTCCCCCATTCCCTCTCTCTTTCGTCATGTAATGCGGTCCACAAGTACTTTCCTCCCCCCTCCACCCCACCCCCCTCTCCCCCATTCCCTCTCTCTTTCGTCATGTAATGCGGTCCACAAGTACTTTTCTCCCCCCTCCACCCCCCCCCCATTCCCTCTCTCTTTCGTCATGTAATGCAGTCTACAAGTACTTTTCTCCCCCTCCAACCCCCCCCCCCCCCATTCCCTCTCTCTTTCGTCATGTAATGCGGTCTACAAGTACTTTTCTCCCCCCTCCATCCCCCCTCTCCCCCATTCCCTCTCTCTTTCGTCATGTAATGCGGTCCACAAGTACTTTTCTCCCCCCCTCCACCCCCCCTCTCCCCCATTCCCTCTCTCTTTCGTCATGTAATGCGGTCTACAAGTACTTTTCTGCCCCCTCCACCCCCCACCCCCATTCCCTCTCTCTTTCGTCATGTAATGCGGTCCACAAGTACTTTTCTGCCCCCTCCACCCCACCTCTCCCCCATTCCCTCTCTCTTTCGTCATGTAATGCGGTCCACAAGTACTTTTCTCCCCCCCTCCACCCCCCCTCTCCCCCATTCCCTCTCTCTTTCGTCATGTAATGCGGTCCACAAGTACTTTTCTGCCCCCTCCACCCCCCACCCCCATTCCCTCTCTCTTTCGTCATGTAATGCGGTCTACAAGTACTTTTCTGCCCCCTCCACCCCCCACCCCCATTCCCTCTCTCTTTCGTCATGTAATGCGGTCCACAAGTACTTTTCTCCCCCCTCCACCCCCCCTCTCCCCCATTCCCTCTCTCTTTCGTCATGTAATGCGGTCTACAAGTACTTTTCTCCCCCCTCCACCCCCCCCCCCCTCCCATTCCCTCTCTCTTTCGTCATGTAATGCGGTCCACAAGTACTTTTCTCCCCCTCCACCCCCCCCCCCCCCCCATTCCCTCTCTCTTTCGTCATGTGATGCGGTCCACAAGTACTTTTCTCCCCCTCCACCCCCCCTCTCCCCCATTCCCTCTCTCTTTCGTCATGTAATGCGGTCCACAAGTACTTTTCTCCCCCTCCACCCCCCCCCCCTCTCCCCCATTCCCTCTCTCTTTCGTCATGTAATGCGGTCCACAAGTACTTTCCTCCCCCCTCCATCCCCCCTCTCCCCCATCTATCTTCTCTGCCACGTCTGTCCATGTCTCTGTTAGCTGAATATGATCCTTGTCTTGTTTCTTTTTGTCCTCTCGGCTCCACTCCCTTATCTCCTATCATCAGTTTTGTTTGTCTCTGTCTCTTACCAATGGCGTTTGCATTTAGAATTTAGAGCGCTTATTTCCCTTTGTTTTTCATGTCGCTATAGCTATCTGAACGTCGTGGTCGGGTGAATAATATGATCATAGGCGTGTACTATTCTGTGTTTGTCGATTTACCTCCTTTCTGTTATATATCGTTTTACCCATTCCTTCTCATCGTTCATTTTGTTAGAACCACCCCCCCCCTCCCCCCTCCCCCCCCTATTCCCATGCCTGTAATCTTGTCTCCCTGCCTCTGTCTGTGTGTGTGTGTGTGTCTGTCTCTCTCTCTCTCTCTTTCTCTCTCTCTCTCTCTCTCTCTCTCCCTCTCTCTCTCTCTCTCTCTCTGTGTCTCACTCTTTGTCTCTCTCTCTCACCCTCCCTCCCTCTCGCCCTGTGTTACACGACACTTGAGATTGCCACAAGTTCTCAAATGTCGTATAGTTGTGTTCTTTTATTCTACGTCGCCCGTCTTCGCAGCAACAGAAAACAACTCGTCAAATTGAGTTCGAGGATTTATTCAGCATTCAATACATACAACTGCACAACGTAGCAGAACTCAAATAGAAGTTTTTTTTACATTCAAATCGCGCTGGCATATATAGTAAATACTCAATCTCGAGAATATTCCAGACCGAACACGATACAACTACATTATACGAGCCGTGCATGGACTAGAACAGCGACATTCTCTCTGACGTACATCAAAAGCGCCGACGCACTTAATCCGAACGAACGCCACGAACTCACGACTAAAACAGCATGGTAAACAACTTGTTTTGACAGGACTAGAAAGTTCACCTGCATTCTCGTCCAAGCATAAATATTGTGTTTACAAAATATAATATCGGTACTTTCCCACAAAGTACAAATAAGTCAACTACATGCAACACACAAAACTGAACCAAAGCTCAGCAACGGTAGCGTTTCCTAACACCCTGTCCGATTCAACGACTGTGCTTGCTGCTTCTAATAATGCTGATAATACACCAGTTTTTATCACATACACATTCGTTTTGCAGATAAAAAGAATTCGATTAAAGGCACAGTAAGCCTCCCGTAAACCATCACAGAGCTCCCCGAGCGTCTAAATACAGTACAAGCATACTTCCATTTGAACGCTCACCGAACGGGAACATCCTGGCTGCTTTCTGTCGAGCGTGAGACATTTTCCAAGAATTTATTTTCGTAGACTTGTTCCGTTAACAACAACGGCGCCTCGTTTTTGCGCTAGACCTAACTTTTAAAATCTAAATAATAAATTGACAGCTTGTTACACAAACATTCTTTAATCATAAAAGAATTCGTTTTTAATCAAGACAAGATCAGAACAATTCGAAGTTGTGAAAGTTTAAAAAAAGAAAAGCCCGGAAGCAGGGTCACGCAAGGGTCGTAGCAGACGACGGCCGGTTTATCAGTGCAAATCGCCGTTCCTCTCAACAGTCAAAAGCCATCGCTAGAGTTCTTGTGAACCACAGCCGTTGTTTCGTGCATAAAAAAAACGTGCTATTGTAGATAAGCTCACGTCGAGTCGCATTCAAATGACTAACTATGACGACTGCATTGTGAAAAGGGAAAACTGTATCACACGGGTTCACGATGGCTCAGGGGTAAGATAAACCACGCAAAAATAAATTCTTTGAAAATTGTTCGCTCTTTACGGAGGGCACCTAGGATGTTCTCAATTGGTGAGTGTTTAAATGAAAGGGTGTTTGTACTGTGTGTAAAAGCCTGACCGTATCTGTGATGGTTTACGGGAGGCTTACTCTGCCTTTAAGAAATGTATTGTTGCAGAAATAAATGTCAAACACAACGACAAACGGCATGTCTTGAGTCATCTGTCCAGGCGGGCGCAATGGCGTGGTAGTAAGACGTCGGCCTCCTAATCGGGAGGTCGTGAGTTCGAATCCCGGTCGCTGCCGCCTGGTGGGTTAAGACTGGAGATTTTTTCGATCTCCCAGGTCAACTTATGTGCAGACCTGCTAGTGACTTAACCCCCTTCGTGTGTACACGCAAGCACCAGACCAAGTGCGCACGGAAAAGATCCTGTAATCCATGTCAGAGTTCGGTGGGTTATGGAAACACAAAAATACCCAGCATGCCTCCCCAGAAATCGGCGTATGCTGCCAGAATGTAAAAACGGTCATACACGTAAAAATCCACTCGTGCTAAAAAAAATGAGTGAACGTGGGAGTCTAAGCCCATGAACGAAGAAGAAGAAGAAGAGCCATCTGTCTCTCCTCCCGGCCTACCATTTTCTGTTTAAATCCTCGTCGACGATAAGAAACCTAAGTTCAACTCTGCATGGTGCAAATCTTCATTCCGTTTCCAGCGTGATTGACGCTTGCGATGCTACATGCCGACAGAGTTTTGCATGATTTATTTCCCTTCCTATTAACCGCCCCCGCTCCCTCCCCGAATTTTTGCTCTGACATTCCGAATCGGACAGGAAAATTCAATAGGGGTGGCATATTTGTTGCTTGTTATGGGAGCTACTGTCTTTGTGCCTCTTCTCTCAAAGGTTTAATCGTGTTCGCTACTGACAGACCTTCTGTCGTGGTTTGTCCCTGTTGGCTTCAACACTGACAGGGAGAGACAGGCTTTTTGCTGTTTCTTCTGGTGAGTGTTTCTTTACCCTCCTCTTAATCCGTATCAATATTCAGAAAGAGAGAAGGGGAGAGAGGGGGAGAGAGAAAGAGAGAGTGTGGGGAGGAAGGTAGAGAGGGTGAGTGAGGGAGAGTGACGCACACATACACACAAACACGCACACACACGTACACACACACACACACACACACACACATACTCACACACACACACGCACACACACACACACACACACATACACGCGAACACACAATCACACATATACTGTTCAAAAAAAGAAACACATAGTTGCTACTTGCCAAATTTGTTTTATTTTTCGAAAAAATTAACAGAAAATCCAATATTTAGATTATTTGTTTGAAATTTGGTATGGACACAGTTGAATGCACACACAGTTCATTTGCATCTTCAAATCAATCAGTCAATCAATACGATTGGGTGCCGAGGCTGTCAAGTCAGTAGGGGGTGTGACTGCCTTGAGCAGCAACAACTGCCCGGCACCTTCTGGGCATGGACTGGATCAGATGCCGGATATCTTGCTTTGGGATGGTGTCCCACTCCTCCTGAAGTGCCTGCAATAGATCGCGGTGATTTGCCGGCGCTTCTTCTCGCCTGCGCACACGTCTGTCCAATTCATCCCAGAGGTGTTCTATCGGGTTCATGTCTGGCGACATGGATGGCCAGGGAAGCACCTGGACATGGTGGTCGGTGAGGAACTGGGTGGTGAGTCGTGCTGTGTGCGGGCGAGCGTTGTCCTGCTGGAATATGGCATCCTGGTCAGCCAGAAGAGGAAGGGCGTGTGGGCGCAGAATTTCCTCCACGTATCGCTGGGCAGTTATGCGCCCTTGGACGTGCACCAGGGTGCTCCTTCCAGCGGTATTGATCGCCCCCCACACCATGACGCCTCCACCACCATGAACGGGTGCCTCATCCACACAGTTGGGCGCGTAACGTTCGTTTACTCTCCGGTAGACCCACCTCCGACCATCATGTCGCTGGAGCAGGAAGTAGGACTCGTCGCTGAACCACACGTGTCTCCAGTGATTCCGGACGGTTCAGCGAAGGTGCTGGTTGCCCCACTGCACTCGGTTCTGGCGATGGCGGCGGGTGAGGACAGCTCCTCTGTGAGGTCTGCGAGCTCTCAAACCAGCTTCATGCAGGCGGTTCCGCACGGTCTGGTCCGATAATCGGTGTGGCCCGGGGAGAGCCTGGACAGAAGATGAGGCCGACAGGAAACGATTCCGGAGGTGGCGGAGCCGTATGAAGCGGTCGTGAGCAGCAGTTGTCGCCCTTGGTCTTCCCGCTCGTGGCAAGTCAGCAACGGAGCCAGTGGCTTGAAACCTGACCCACAGTCTACTGATGGTGCTCTGGGACACGTGGAAGTGCCTGGCGATTGCACTTTGACTTTGGCCTGCTTGTAAACGACCCAAAGCAATTTGGCGGTCTTCTCTGCTCAATCGGGCCATCTTTCGTCGCTGAATTGTCGTCTGATTTCTTTGTGGCGAACAATCCGCTTTTATGGGTTTTGGAAGACATGGTGAGAGCTCAATATTCCCCGAGTTTCACGAGATTACACTGAAGCATGACGAGTGGTCATGCCAAATGAGCAATTTTGACATTGTAGCCACCGATAACGCATGCGTCACGTGCAGAGCTCACTTGTGGCAATGGACGAAAGGTCGACGACCAGATAAACATTTTCTGCAGTTTGGTGGATATCCTTGTAGCCATATAACTAAATTAACCAAATATTACAAGCTATGCGTTTCTTTTTTTGAACAGTATACATACACACACACAATCATACACACACACACACACACACACACACACACACAAACACACACACACACACACAGACACACACTCACATGCACACAAACACACACACACACACACACACACACACACACACACACACACACACACACACACACACACACTCACACATACTCAGACACAAACACACACACACACATGCATACACTGCATGACTGACTGACAAGGAGAGGGGGAACAGAGCGACAGAGCGACAGAGATACAGATTATTAAGACACAGACTATATTAAAGACAGAGACAGAGACGGAGAAAGGGACAGCCGACAGACAGACAGACAGATAGACATGCAGACAGACAGACAGACATGCAGACAGACAGACAGACAGGCAGGCAGACAGACAGGCAGACAGACAGACAAACCGACAGAGAAAAACAGAGAATAGGACAATGAAAGATGGAGGGAGAAGGACACAGAGAAATAGTTTATGGTGCGATTTTTCTGAGTAGCGGTAGAATAAGTTTTCAGGCCGAAAAGAAACGCGGCGCCATTAGGGCTGATTTATGCAGGTTTTGGAAAGTTAAGCTCAATTTACGACAGGTTTGCGCACATTAGACCCAGATAAATCACGAGGTCCAAGGCACTATTTTCGTCCATACACAAACGAGCTTGCTCGTGCTATTTTGCATCTCTTTTACTTTCAAACATGTTTACGCCTTTAGGTTGTTGGTTTTTTTTGCTTAACAAAAAAAAACCAAATTGTTCCAAAGCTGCTGTCAAAGTTTGTTTGATTTGAAAGTGGGTCGCTTCAAATTCTCAAACCTTTCCTTTTCGTTTTGTTCTCTAGAAGACATTGTGTCATGAAGCATTCTGCAATATTACACGAAGGGAAATAGTCAGGCTAAGCTCCAATAAAAACAAGAGAATAAACGTTCGTAATACTGTGTCATGAAGCATTCTGCAATGTCACACGCTTTCCTTCTTTGCCACTAGCAAACGTGTGCAAGATTGTATGTTACACGCTTTAGGAGCATGGCAACAACGGATTCAAACTCAAAATCGTCCATCCAAAAACCAAAAAATGCACACACGACTTTTATTTCTCCTGCTGTTGTCGTTTCTTCTCTTTACACATTCTTCAACGTTCAGAATACTGAAAACGGCATCCCAGACGACAGTACTGTTTCCATACGCGAATTTAGCTGCCCTTGGAAAGTGGCTCGCTCAGGAGGCCTGTTAGTCTGAAACTAGAAGGACAGAGTTCTGAACATAGATGACAAAGATTCCGGAAAGAACAAACATTTCGCGGATGCAGACACAGAAAGCACACCGTATAACCGGTTGATACGAAGAAACTACCCACGCTCCGGTTCAATCCATTTCAGCTCTCACGCGGCGGCAAAGCGAGGTGAGTTGCTCCACAAATTGCATCATAACTTTCACAAAAATAAATTTTATCGTATTATTGTTGTTTGCACTTTAGCATAAGAAGTATGCGTACCATATTCCAGAATTATTTTATTATTTAAATGCACTTGTAAAAGGGGAGCAGAGAATATTGACACATTTCAAGCGTTCTGCGCCTCTGAAGGAATATTTTGTTGTTCCTTTCACTTTGCCAGAGATTTGTAATTTTCGAAAGAAAGTCTCTGCATGATTTTCAGTTGTTTCTTTCGGATTTTGATCTTTTTAGAAAAAAAGGGCTTTGCTTTTGACAAATTGTAAGACAGTGTTATTGCATATATTTTTACTAGAATGTTGACACAAGGTATAACCGAGGATATTGAAACCTTTTCTTCTCTCCCAAATTCTTTTATGAAATGAGAGGGGGAGAGAGAGAGAGAGGGGGGGGGGGGGATTGACTGACAGACAGACAGTGAAAGCGCGAGAAAGCGGAAGAGAGAGACAGTTAACAGAGAGAGAGAGAGAGAGAGAGAGGGATGGAGGGTGCTTTTTATTTTATGGTTGGTTGGTTTTATTTCTTAATGCACTCTTTTTGACAATAGTTTTCATTCAGTAAAAGGCAAATTCAATTACCGCTCTCTCTCTGTCTCTCTCTCTCTCTCTCTGTCTGTCTCTCTCTCTCTCTCTCTCTCTCTCTCTCTCTCTCTCTCTCTCTCTCTCTCTCTGAATCTCTGAGCTCTCTCTCTGTGTGTGTGTGTGTGTGTGTGTGTGTGTGTGTGTGTGTGTGTGTGTGTGTGTGTGTGTGTGTGTGTGTGTGTGTGTGTGTGTGTAGAGAGAGTCTACAGAAATAGCAAAACTTATCCTGTATGAATCGCACATGTCTGCAGAAATAAAGTTAAACAGCCTTAATTTCCTTCCCCTAAAAACCCACCTTGCATACAATAAGGCTGTCTTTATGTATAAATTAGTTCATGGTGATGTGCCCAGTTATGTGCAATCCTATTTTACACATGTTACGAAGAGGTATGGGTCTCAAAATTTACTTCCTCCAATTCCTCGTATAGATCTTTATAAATCCAGCTTAGCTTTTTCAGGATCATCTCTGTGGAATTGTTTGCCAATAGAAATCAAACGATCCGCATCCTTAAAGGCCTTTAAAAGGCAGTTGCACACACATTTGATCACACTACAAACTGCCCCTGATGTTTAGTTTCCATTGTGTACTCGGATAATGTATGCAATGCTCTTAAGTGTTTGTTTGTTTTTTTAAATATTGTATATGTAGTTAATCTGAATGTGTAATCCCTCGTCCCCCTCCCCCTTCTTCTTGAAACTTTAGCTGCCTGTATATGGCCCTGTTCAGCAATACATTGCTGTACTTTTTAAAGAAATTTTAAAAAACATTTACGTTTGTTGTGTCTGGTTTTGTTTTATATGACTTTGTGAGTCCAATATTTTTTATGTTTATATCCGACCATAATTTTGATGTTTTATTAGTTTAATACTGTGATGAGGTATGTGCGCAGTCTTTGCTTTGTTTACAATTATTCTCTGTATATGTTCCAAGGACAGGTTGGAAGATTAGGCTAAGCCTAAAACCTTTATCCTTATGTAATAAAGTTCTGAGTTCTGAGTTCTCTCTCTCTCTCTCTCTCTCTCTCTCTCTCATTACACACACACACACGCGCACACGCGCACGCACGAACGCATACGTACCCACGGTATCGTACACACAAACTCACACATTGAAAAACATCCGTGTATGTATATACGGTATCATGCGAGAGAGAGAGACAGAGAGAGAGAGAGAGAGAGAGAGAGAGAGAGAGAGAGAGAGAGAGAGAGAGAGAGAGAGAGAGAGAGAGAGAGAGAGAGAGAGAGGTAGAGAGGTGGGAGGGGGAAAGAGCGAACGAGAAAGAACGAGCGAGAGAAGACAGAAAGACAGATGGAGAGAGAGAGAGGGGGAGGAGAGCGGGAGAGACAAGGAGAGAGCGATTTTAAAGAGGTACAGAGAAAGAGCGATTGAGAGGTGCAGAGAGAGAGAGAGAGATCAAATCAAATCAAATCAAATCAAATTTTATTTTACGAGGGTTGTGGAAGAGAGAGAGAGAGAGAGAGAGAGAGAGAGAGAGAGAGAGAGAGAGAGAGAGAGAGAGAGAGAGAGAGAGAGAGAGAGAGAGAGAGAGAAAGGGGGAGAGGGAGAGAGAGAGAGAGCTCAGAATGGTTTATTATACTAAGGCCACAGACTCATATGCAAACCACGGGGGATGGTGGAAGAACAAAATCAACACACAAAAAACACACACCAACAACAACCATGAAATAAATACGTGGTGAAAAAAAAGAGAGAGAGAGAGCGAGAGAGAGAGAGAGACACACACACACACACACCACACACACCACACACACACACACACACACACACACACACACACACACACACACACACACACACACACACACACACACACACACACACACACACAGAAACAGACAGATCCGACAGACAGCCATGCAGACAATATTTTCACACACTCACACGCAAACACAAAGGGAAGTGTCTGCCGTTTGAACATGTAGTATAGTGCTATCGACACGTAGCGCTATCGACACG
>NC_090245.1:110233892-110251392 GCF_037325665.1 Littorina saxatilis
TGTTGATATTACAAGGTCAGGGGAAGTAATTCGTTATTTGCATTGAGTGTTGATATGACAAGGTCAGGGGAAGTAATTCGTTATTTGCATTGAGTGTTGATATGACAAGTGCAGGGGAAGTAATTCGTTATTTGCATTGAGTGTTGATATGACAAGGTCAGGGGAAGTAATTCGTTATTTGCATTGAGTGTTGATATGACAAGGTCAGGGGAAGTAATTCGTTATTTGCATTGAGTGTTGATATGACAAGGTCAGGGGAGGTAATTCGTTATTTGCATTGAGTGTTGATATGACAAGGTCAGGGGAAGTAATTCGTTATTTGCATTGAGTGTTGATATGACAAGGTCAGGGGAAGTAATTCGTTATTTGCATTGAGTGTTGATATGACAAGGTCAGGGGAAGTAATTCGTTATTTGCATTGAGTGTTGATATGACAAGGTCAGGGGAAGTAATTCGTTATTTGCATTGAGTGTTGATATTACAAGGTCAGGGGAAGTAATTCGTTAAAAGCGGGCAGGGCTGCCTGCTCCACGTATCCCAAAGGTGCTTTAGAACTACTCTTTTTTCGCGCGCGAAGGATCAGGAACACACACACACGCTAACACACACACGCTAACACACACACACACGCTAACACACATACACAAACACGCTAACACACACACGCTAACACACACACACACACACACACACACACACACATACACACACACACACGCTAACACACACACGCTAACACACACACACACTGCACACACACACACACACACACGACTTTTGAATGGAATAAGCGCATCCTAATTCCAGGGTTTATTCCCACTGTCGGGACATCCCCTTGAGTGACGGCATGTTGTGCGATGTGGATAGCGCGATAGCCACCAGCTGGACAGCACGGCCTGCAGGGCACACCTTCCTCGGCTTCTGGTTGGACAAACGTCGAAACATCCAGTCTAGCTAAACTAATTCTGCTCATTCACATGGGTTTCAGTTAAAACATTAATTACAGAAAGAATACAAATACAAAGAAAAAAAAATTCCAATCAGGCTGTATAAAAAATCAGCCGGGCTGTGAAACTATGCGGAGTGGTGAGTGTAATCTATTTGACATTAGGTCCATTTCAGACAGATGCATCCTTAAGAGAGAACTTATGTGCAGACCTGCTAGTGACTTAATCCCCTTCGTGTGTACACGCAAGCACAAGACCAAGTGCGCACGGAAAAGATCCTGTAATCCATGTCGGAGTTCGGTGGGTTATGGAAACACGAAAATACCCAGCATGCCTACTCAACGAAAGCGGAGTGAGCTGACTATGCTCTCAGAGTATAGTGTGGGGAACCCAAATGGGCAAACGAGCTCACAAGTAACCAGACAAATTCTGGAACGCTGAAGAAGAAGAAGAAAAAGGGAGAGAGCCAACAGAGATCAGGGACCAAGAACAGACAGCTAAGCACGTACATCAAAAACAATGTTAAGTTTCATCTCAGTTGGACATCACTTCATGACCTAGATGCAAGGCGCTTGACCTGGCTTTTATCCCCACGATATCCACTCTCAACACTCCGCCCCCACCCATATCCCCACCCCCATTTGGGAGTTTGATCTCACTTGCACACTACTTCATGACCTAGATGCGAGGAACTTGACCTGTTCTTAATCCCAACACCATCCCCTCTTCAACACTCTCCTTCTCCCAGCTCTCCCCTACCCCCTCCTAGCTCTCCCCTACCCCCCCCCCCCTTCACACACACATTGGTGTTAGAACGCCAACATGTACAGATCAGTGACAAGAACAGACAGCAAGCAGGTGCATCAAATACAATGTTAAGCTCGATCTCCCTTACGCACTACTTCATGACCTAGATGCGAGGAACTTGACCTGTCTTTAATCCCCACGATATCCCCTCTCAACCACCCTCTCAACACTCTCATCCTCCCCCCCCCCCCTCCTTTTCACCCCCCACCCCACACCTTGGTGTTAGAAAGCTGACGGTTGAGATGCACGATTCAATATGTGGGCCTTGCTTCTCCCCAAGGCACACCGCGTCTGTCAGCCATGATGAAATAAAAATTCGATAAAATGAGACTTAATTGCATTTCTCAGGGAAATTTCGGTGTTTAAAAATGATTATCTCTTTTGGCGCCCACTGTGGTAAAAACGCTTAGCTCGCAGCGAGTAGAGAATGTGTGAATTTGTTTTTGCAATTTTTTGTTTTTGTTTGTTCTCTCATATCAGTGTCAATGAGTTTTGTGAGGTTTTGTTTGTGTGAAGGTGTTTTTGTACATGTTCGTTCTCCGTCAATCAGTTTTTGTGCGATTTTCTTTGTGTGAAGGGCGTTTTTGATTGTTTCTTTGTGTTAAAAACACTTTTGGCTTTTCTAAGTTTGTTCTTGTGCAGGAAAAAGAAAACCTTGTTTCCAAAGGATTACTCTTTGTGCGTGTGTTTGTTTTGATTTGAATTAATATCTTCTTTTTGCAATGGATCTTAATTTTGAGACGATTTTATCCTCTCGATTTTTAACGAAGTTTCTTTTTCTCTTTTGCATTGGAATTTTCATTGTATGATTTTTGCCAGTTATTTTCGGGTGGGTTTGAGTGGCGATGGCGATGGTGTGCGTGGTACTGTGATCCGTTAAAGTGCGCTGTCTCGCTCAGTACCGCCGACTTCAGCACTAGAGGTTTCTGTCGGGGTTACCCCACCCTTAGCTCCTGGTCAGGGACCTTACCTGGGAGCACAGGTAGCAGGGGTTTTAACGCGCCTCTTACCCGCGTGATGAACCCGTATGAGCACATAGGGTATTTACTGGTCAACAGTGCCACCTGTTAACCACCCCGCTCTGATAGGAACACCGCCAGTTGGTCCAGGACAGCTTATTCGTCCGGGCAAGCCCGACTTATATCGCTGCAATCCCTTATATCTAAGGGACACCCCCTATCCGCCACCTGGGGACCCGCCGGGTTGGGGATGGTCGCCCCACCACCTAATTGGAGATAGCCTGACCCCGGCGGGTGGGTTTGAGTCAGATTATACGTTGTCTTTGTGACGTCTTTTGTGTGTGTTCTACGTTGTCTTTGTGACGTCTTTTGTGTGTGTTCTACAAAAGGGACACATTCGAATTGTATAAAAGGTCAGTTAAAAAAAACACGAGGGTTAGAGAGGGTGGGGTGTTGAAAATAAATTATGGAACTACTATTCCATAAGTAAGGTCTTTGTGTATTTCTCCTGCTTAACCTATTTTACTTCACAAGCACAGCCTGGGTGTGACCTTACGAGTTATCACCTCTTGTTGAAATGACAAGGTCACCAAGACTAGCTTTGTTCTCGCCATTATTTTCACTTCATCAGAAGACATGCCGAAGAATTGACACAATTTTTACATGACACAAATATTCGCATTTTTACGTAGTTCTTTTTTTAAATTTTTTTTTTATTCTCTTTTGGTGAAGTTTTTTTTTTTTTTTTACATACATATAATTCTGTACATTACAGGACATCACTTAACCAAAAGGACAGATCCATATAACCGAAAAACACTTGAACAATTACAACATACATGGGGTGGGAGGATGGGTGGGGGGGGGGGAATGTTCAGAGCTTGGTGGTCGCAGTATCAGAAGGTTTTGAAAAAAAAAAAAATAAAAAAAATATACATGTCTATATAAGGGTTACATCAAAACATGCATATACAGGCGCCAATCCTTGTAAAATTTATCTACTGTATTATTTACAACTGCGTTATACTTTTCACAAATAAATCTTTGCTTAAAATTTCTACTAAATGTCTGAAAATGAGGGGTCTTTTTGTTCATTTTGGAAATATATACATGGTGTTTGGCACAGATTAATAACACATCAAAAGCTTTATCGGTGACAACATTGTTTGCAACTCCAAGAAGAACCAGTTCTTTAAACAGTTTTAAATTGTCACAATGGGTGCAGTTCGCCTTTAGCCAATTTACAAATTCTATCCAAAAAGTCTGCACTTTATCACACTCCCAAAACACATGTAAAAGAGTTTCTTCATTTCTACCACAAAATGTACACAATGACGTATCCACAATTTTTCGCAAAAATAGAAACCGTTCTGTGGGCAAAATTCTGTACAATAATCGGTACTGGAACCATCTCAGACAAGTGTCTTTTGTTGTTTTAAAAACATGTTGAAAAATAGCCTTCTTATCTAACAAACAGTCTAAGGATTTACGTAGTTCTTATCGATCTTTGTTTCGTTTTTGAAGTGAGAGGTTTTATTCTGGGTCAAGAAGCGACGTGTCGGTTCGGTCAGTCGGTGCCGTTCCTCGTAACTACTGGCTGTGTGCGGACATAATCGTCATATTTGTCCAAAGCACCACGCACAAGGTTATTCAATAAAAGGGTTTTCTTGTAAAGAGACCGTTCTTGTAACATGACCTACATGCTGAGAGGGAGGGCGACACACTGGGAAGCACTGTAGGGGAAGAGACCCTAACATGACCTACATGCTCAGAGGGAGGGCGACACACTGGGAAGCACTGTAGGGGAAGAGACCCTAACATGACCTACATGCTCAGAGAAAGGGCGACACACTGGGAAGGACTGTAGGGGAAGAGACCCTAACATGACCTACATGCTCAGGGGGAAGGCGACACACTGGTAAGCACTGTAGGAGAAGAGACCCTAACATGACCTACATGCTCAGAGAAAGGGCGACACACTGGGAAGGACTGCAGGAGAAGAGACCCTAACATAACCTACATACTCAGAGGGGGGGCGACACACTGGGAAGCACTGCAGGAGAAGAGACCCTAACATGACCTACATGCTCAGAGGGAGGGCGACACACTGGGAAGCACTGTAGGGGAAGAGACCCTAACATGACCTACATGCTCAGAGGGAGGGCGACACACTAGGAAGCACTGCAGGAGAAGAGACCCTAACATAGACCCAGGCTCCTAATACGGACCAGTTGTAAACTTTTCTGTTTTATATTTTTGCTGAATATTATCAAGGCTTATTCGCTCTGATTAAACTAAACGGTTTTACTAAAAAGAGAACAACTACCAAGCATTCAATGAAACTTCTTTTCGTGAAAACAAGCTAGTCATCAAGCGTCAAACAAAAACTTGGCCCATATTCGAGTCCCCTCCCCTATATATTGACGCCCACACATAGTTTATCACCAGAATAAATCTGCCCGGCACTGCACACAAGCTGCTTGTTTCCCGATCCTGAAGCACTTGAAGAGTTGCAGGCATCAATGCTGTGACCACAAAACACCACAACACGAGAGCCGCTCAGCCTGCTGTATCTTGGCTCAGCGCCGCGGAAACAGTCCCGAGCCTTCTGGGATCAAACCGCAGCGTGATATATTTCTCTCTCTGATCCCGGGCCGTCGGGGACTCGTTCTAGGGGCGGGCGGACAAACGAACAAATAAGTGACGCGGCTCGTGCAGTCATTGGCCGTCACTTCAAGGCTGCCGCCATTACTGGAGTCAGCTTTGTTCACACCTTGCCAAGCTTCCAGGAAACGGGGAACATAAAAAGACACTCACAGTTGGAGGTTTCAGGGCAGGGCAAGGGGTGGGGGAGGGGGGGGGAGGTTGAGGACGAGGAGGGGCAGCCAGAACTTGACCTCTTGGTCCCAAGCACCTCGGTCGTCAAGTTGCCTTGAGTTGTGCTGTGGACAAACAAAAAGACAGAGGAAGACATATAAAGAGCGTCCAACTGCGGACAAAGCAACCCGTTCGCTGCCATTAAACAATTAATTTAAGTGCATACCCAGTGCCGGGATATTTTGAGGTTGAAACGGTAATAATTTTTAAAAAAATTCTAGCACACAAACTATTTAAGTTAGCTAAATACATGTTATATGGTTTTTGTAGGAAAATGAATGCGGATTTTGATTCTGGATTGAAACTGCATCTACTGTGAATAGTATTCTTTCATTAATTACCTGTCTTTTGGTTCTGCGTGTTCTACCTGCGAGTCGGACTGCACAGCGTCATGTTCCTGAAGTCGCTCGAGTAACTGCTGCATATCAACATCGTACTCACTGTCACAATCATTCTCGTGCTCTAAAGAATCATCTGACTGCAAATTAATATCAGAACTAGTTCCCTCATCTTCCATAATCAGCTGCAGAGCTTGCAAAGTGGTGTACGTTGTCTGTTTAGAACCACATGGCTGCTGTGGCGAAGCGTGCGACGCCATTGTTTACACGGGAAACTCCTCTCTGAGCAGCCAGTAGCAAATCGGCAATCGGAAAAAACGGCTTTCCCTATGACGTACCACGCAATTCCTTCTAAATTTAACCATCCCAACGGTTTCCGCTAACCGTTTGAAGATAGCTTACTACTTTTGATCCAGATACGGATGCAGGAAAAGTCGGAATAAGCGATAGGCACTGGGGATGCACTTTACGTAGGACGTCAGCTGACGTCTTACAGGCAGGGAAAGGGTAAAAAGAAAACGCCGATCATAGAGGGGATAGAAAGGGTGTGTGCGGGGGGTTGTGGTGGGGGGGGATGGGGTTTGTGGAGGGAGGGGGGTTGTGGAGGGATGGGGGGGGGGGGGGTGCAGCTCCGTCTGAGTGGTGGATACAACAAGAAAGATAAAGGACAACAGCCGACAAATTTCGATATGTGGACAGAACATTACAAAAGAAAAACTGTCGATCTGAGATGGACGTTGGGGGATAGTAAGGGGTGGTGGAGGGGGAGGGTGGAAGGGTGGAGGGGTGGAGGGGGGAGATGAGAGGCAGTAATAACTCGAGCTGGCTGTTCCTAGCAGCTCCATGCTCAAGTTGCTCTAAAAACGGTTAGTGCGTGGAGGACAAAACTAAAGACAGTGTCGGTTTGAGAACAAACACAAAATGAACAAAAATAAAGTGAACATAAAATAAGGTGAACGCCGATCTGAGACAGAAGTTTGGGAAGCAAGATGGATTGGGTTGGGGGGGGGGGGGGGGGGTTGCAATAATGTGATCTTTCACTACCCACAGTTCGTTATTGCTCTTAAAACTGTTAATGCTTGGTTGGCAAAACAACCAGACAGTGAAAACCAAGCAAGAAATGTCAATTTGTGGACACAACATCAAAAAAACAAAAACGAAAATTGCAAAAACGGGTTGATTTATGCACACACTCAAAAAACGGCCAAAAAGGTCGGTTTCTTCTTTTCCTATCTAACTCGATAGCTTTCTTCCTTGTTTCTTTTCTCCATGTGTTTTTATCTCTCCAGGTTTGTGATGGCCGCAGCAGCTGCGACAAGCAGGTTTTGTAGCCTGTGCCTTGATGGCTTCTCTCGCTGCACGTGCATGGCTCGTCGCTTAGCACAGTGTCTCACACACTTGACATTCACACTCGGGAACAAACAAACAGAGAAGTAAACCTTCAGAGACAAAACTAAAAGACGAGGAGACCGTCAGACAGACACACAGACAGGCACGCAGACAGGCAGGCACACAGACAAAAAATACAGACAGACAGAGATATACAGCTTGCGGAACGAATGCAGAACTTGGCTGCAGACTAACATGTCACATCAGTTTGTTTAGACTTCTCGTTAAGAAATCACAACTTCCTTAATGATTACGTTGAAATAACTTCAAAAGAACGACAAACGAAGAAATAAACTAACACACAAGAAGCAAAGAAAGAAAGAAACAAACAACATTGTTTAAGACACAATGCAAAAACCAAAAGAATAACACGATGCACTTTGTGACATAACTATTAAATAAAACTGCTTTGCCACGGACAGAAAGCCCGTCGCTCATCCATTAGATGTGGTGAATAATTGACGGCTGTCCCGGTGAAGGGATGTGGCATGAACAAACGCCTCTCACGCCAGCCAATCCAAGGACGCAGGACCTCGGTACAAACTGATCCAACAAAACAAAAGCTGTAAGGGTGTGTTTAAAACACAACTCATCCATACTTCAAAAGGGCAATTTTGAAACAGACGGAAATTACGTATCATTTGTGCGTCGGCACCTGTGCAGTGGACCTTGGAATTAATTCCAGTGGCTGACACAGTTTGAAGGGTGCTATGCCGATTCTTTTAACATGGATGTGACGAAATGTTCCAACACAATTGAAGGCCAACACAGGTAGTAATTTTTATACTGTTTTGGTGAACAGAAAATGATATGCAGATGCAGACAAGTCAGTGAGTGCGCCATTCAATCATTATGTCAGTTCTGCTGGTTTGCTTGGTCATTGGTCCATTGAGGAATTCGTTTATTTGTTCAGTCATGTATTCGTCAATCTATTTGCTCGTTTTGTTCATTTATTTGTGCCGTTCAATCACATTCCTTTAACGCTGTGACACTTTGTGTCACTGCGCAGCTGAACAGCTCTTGTTGACACAATGGGCTGGGAACAAGTGATTTCCATATCAATAACTTGTGGACACAATGGGCTGGGAACAAGTGATTTCCATATCAATAACTTGTGGACACAATGGGCTGGGAACAAGTGATTTCCATATCAATAACTTGTGGACACAATGGGCTGGGAACAAGTGATTTCCATATCAATAACTTGTGGACACAATGGGCTGGGAACAAGTGATTTCCATATCAATAACTTGTGGACACAATGGGCTGGGAACAAGTGATTTCCATATCAATAACTTGTGGACACAATGGGCTGGGAACAAGTGATTTCCATGTCAATAACTTGTGGACACAATGGGCTGGGAACAAGTGATTTCCATATCAATAACTTGTGGACACAATGGGCTGGGAACAAGTGATTTCCAATATCAATAACTTGTGGACACAATGGGCTGGGAACAAGTGATTTCCAATATCAATAACTTGTGGACACAATGGGCTGGGAACAAGTGATTTCCAATGGCAATAACTTGTGGACACAATGGGCTGGGAACAAGTGATTTCCATATCAATAACTTGTGGACACAATGGGCTGGGAACAAGTGATTTCCATATCAATAACCACACTGAGAGCATTGGAGCGGACTCTGCACGACTTAAAATTACGACTTTCTGGGAGAGAGAGAGAGAGAGCGAGGAGGGGGGGGGGGAGAGGAGGGAGCCAGAGAGAAAGAGAACAAGAACAAGAACAAATCTTTAATTGTCTAAGGCCACAGCCCCTTACAATAGTGGTTACAATAACAGCAATAGTATCTGCACAGTTATAAATTATAGTCACTAATAAAATTCAACAAATACATTAAGACCCTGATGAGCTGAACCTGATTTATAAGGGTTCGTCTCTTCTGTAACATGAAGAACACAAATCTGCTGAAGCTGTTCATCACATTATCCTCATTACTGCCACAGAAATACACAAGTTGTTGTTGCAGCGTCTTAGAGTTCGAGATTTTCAAATACTTTGCTCGAAGGTCTTGATAACAAGGACATAAACATACAACATGGTGTTCATCTTCTTTATCAGCTGTACAGAGAGGACAGTTTCTTGTCGTTTGGTTTGGTGCGTACCGAAACTTGGGAGCGTTGATTTCGGATACTCCTGCGCGGAAACGAATAAGAGCAACTCTGTACTTAATATCTTCTTTGTAACAATTATAAATGTCGAAACGTTCACTGCATTCTAAAAAGGAGAACCATTCTTGACAAAAACAATCTTGTAAACGTCTTTTAAACTCTTGTAAGAAACACTTCTCATTCCCAACCATTCCGTACATCCACACAGCAGCAAAACCATTACAACATAAAAGACTCTGCACATGTGAGACCCAATTTGTGTGGCCCTTCGATGCCAAATTACATAAAGCTTTATATGCAATCTTGGAATATCTTGAATCAGGTTGCTTCAGCAGTGTAAACCAGTATTTCACACATCTGACTGCAGAGTTAATATACAGCGGATGTCTTCCCAATTCACCATACACAATGTTGTTTGGAGTTCGAATTGTCACTTTCAGAAACTTTTTACACGCAAACAGGTGGACCCTTTCCACAGAGTCATACTTTCCATATCCCCATAGCTCTGAACCATACAAGAGCACAGGGGCGATCCGTGCGTCAAACAGTTTGAAAAACACCTTTGGCGAATGGCAGCCAAATCTGTTCAGTAATCTAACGATTTCGATCACTCCCTTTTTCGCCATGAGAGAAAGAGAGAGAAAGAGAGAGACAAAGAGAGACAGAGAGACAGAAAGAGACAGAGAGAGAGTTGATAGTGAGAGATAGAGAAAAAGAGAGAGAGAGAGAGAGAGAGACATAAAAACAGAGAGACTGAGAGAGAGGGGGGGGGGGGCGGAAGAGGAGGGAGAGGGGAGAGAGAGAGAGACACGGAGACAGAAGGAGAGAGAGAGAGAGAGAGAGAGAGAGAGAGAGAGAGAGAGAGAGAGAGAGAGAGAGAGAGAGAGAAGGAGAGAGAGAGAGAAAGAGAGAGAGATAGGGAGAGAGAGAGAGAAAGAGAGAGAGAGAGAGAGAGAGAGAGAGAGAGAGAGAGAGAGAGAGAGAGAGAGAGAGAGAGAGAGAGAGAGAGGAACCAAACATGGCATCATGGCCGTGACAAACAAACCACAGACACAAATCTTATTTCAGAAATAGAAACGCACTTCTGCATTGAGACATAGACCATTTATCCTGGACCGCCAACTAGCTCTCTCTCCGCTCTTTCTCTCTATTACGAGGTAGCGGCCTCTCGCATTTTGGAACCAACGCTTACAAATACAAGCCTTTCAGAAATCAGGGGGACGTGATATCCGGTGTCGATTGTAAACATGGACGAAGTTGCCGAGGTAAGTTCTGAAAATGCTAAAATAAACTGCTCAGCAAAAGTGCAAATGGAACATGTTTTTCGATGAGTTTTGTTAAGTTTAGTTTGGGGTCCTGATTTGGCCAATTATGGTCCGCTGGACCCGAAAAGCAACAGCTAACTAACTAACTAACTAAGTTTAGTTTGGAGTTTTAGAAAATCCAGTTCATTGTCACCTCCCATTGTCACAAATAACTGGAGCGTGCTTTCTTTTCACTGTCTTCGAATCGCTGGCCTTTCAAACCGGACGCGACGCGCCCCTGAAAGTCGAGAGTCGTAACCTCGAAGGGTCACGTGACGAGTTGGCGGTCCAGGCTATTTGAGGGCCCCAAAGGGAGGGTATCATCACGATCACGGGAAGGGAAATTTTATCTTTCACGATCACAGTTACCTTGATTTTTGTTTTCACGATCACGAACACCTTGACGAATAGAGGATCATAGAGTGATACAGCGGTGAAAAATGTACGTTGAAAATAAAATGCTTTGCAATAATGCCCATCACGATCACGAAAACAAATGACGATCACGATCACGATACTTGATTTTTTTGTCATCACGGATCACAGGCAAAGTCCCATCACGATCACAGAAATGGAAATTTCGGCAATCACGGTCACAGAAAGGTCAAAAATCGCCAATCACGATCACGATTTTAAACCCTTTGGGGCCCTCCTATTTGGTCTATGATTGAGATCATCCCAGATTTGTTTAGGTTCGAAACAGTTGCTGCCTCGAGCGCGTTGTTTGCGTTTTTCACTGTGCACCAAATAATTGCAGACTGCGTGCAGTTGAATAGAGCACGCACTCCGCAGAGTACTGAGGCATGTCATGCAATTACCACGTGACGCTATCGGTCTGCTGTGCCTTTGATCTTTGAAGCGTGACAACAGCAACGTGGAATTTTGTATTGACCTAATTTCCCCTCGCGCTGCTCGCTGTCAGTGTGTTAGTGAGTTGTGTTCCCGTGCTGCACGCCAAAGTCTATTTGTTGGGACGGCTTGGACTCATCTGTCTGCAAAAAAACCCCATACACAAAAACAAAAAAAAAAAAAAAACCACCACACACACACGTACAACACAAAAATACATTGTTGCGTGGTTACATGTGTGTGTTGGAGGTGGGGAATTGGGAGGGGAATTGGGAGGGGATTCGTGTGTGTATGTGTGCACGCCGAGCGCGTGCAATTGCGTCGACGTCTGTATTTGTTCACCATCGTCATCATCATCTTCATCATCATCATCATCATCGTCGTCTTCGTCTTCGTCGTCGTCGTCGTCGTAGCTGTACTCGTCTATAATTATCCTCTTCGTCGTTGTCGTTATCGTCCTGAAACACTGTGACAAGGAATTGAAGCAGAGTGTTGGGCGTGGAATTCCTCGTACCACCCAAAGAAAACACCATGACCATTAAAATCATCGAATAATACAAGTCGCGTAAGGCGAAAATACAATATTTAGTCAAGTAGCTGTCGAACTCACAGAATGAAACTGAACGCAACGCAACGCAGCAAGACCGTATACTCGTAGCATCGTCACTCCACCGCCCGTGGCAAAGGCAGTGCCCGTGGAATTGACAAGAAGAGCGGGATATTCGTTGCGCTGAGAAGGATAGCACGCTTTTCTGTACCTCTCTTCGTTTTAACTTTCTGAGCGTGTTTTTAATCCAAACATATCATATCTATATGTTTTTGGAATCAGGAACCGACAAGGAAGAAGATGAAAGTGTTTTTAAAACGATTTCGAAAAAAAAATTTTGATAATAATTTTTATATATTTAATTTTCAGAGCTTGTTTTTAATCCGAATATAACATATTTATATGTTTTTGGAATCAGCAAATGATGGAGAATAAGATGAACGTAAATTTGGATCGTTTTATAAATTTTTAATTTTTTTTACAATTTTCCGATTTTTAATGACCAAAGTCATTAACTAATTTTTAAGCCACCAAGCTGAAATGCAATACCGAACCCCGGGCTTCGTCGAAGATTACTTGACCAAAATTTCAACCAATTTGGTTGAAAAATGAGGGCGTGACAGTGCCGCCTCAATTTTCACGAAAAGCCGGATATGACGTCATCAAAGACATTTATCAAAAAAATGAAAAAAAACGTTCGGGGATTTCATACCCAGAAACTCCCATGTCAAATTTCATAAAGATCAGTCCAGTAGTTTAGTCTGAATCTCTCTACACACACACACACACACACACACACGCACACACATACACCATACCCTCGTTTCGATTCCCCCTCGATGTTAAAATATTTAGTCAAAACTTGACTAAATATAATAAGATGTTTGATGGGTTAACAGACCAGCTTTTTTGTCGGTCCGAGGGGGAGCATATCGTCTTTTGTTTCATATTTATTGACCAAGGCCGAAGGCCGCGGTCAATAAATATGAAACAAAAGTCGATATGCCCCCCGAGGACCGACAAAAAAGCTGGTCTGTCAACAACCCACCAAACATCGTTTTTGTCATCATTTTGGTAGTGAGAAAATAAGTGCACAATCAACCCAGGGAGCCATGCTTTGAAACACGGGTTCCTGCTGATAACCACACGAGTCCCGGTTTGATAACCACTGGCAATCAACGATAGCCGTGGAGCGAGGATTATCAGAATGAGCTGGCGTGTGAAAGCAACTTTCTGTGTTTTTGAGTTCATTAAATGTTGGGATGAATATGTCAGGTTTGAGGATGCACAGTTCTATCCTGTAGGTTCATCTCGGTATTCCACCCCCTCGGCTTTCTGTTGTAAATATTAAGCTGAGTGATCGAATGTGGAAGCTACGTTTGGTCAAAGGTCACAGAAGATTTGCGTCGTGCAGCGAAGGAAAGAATCGCGATCTTGTTTCCGACTCAGTACCTCTTTGTTTTTCATTAGACCTGTCATTCTACTTGCTCGGCTTTGTTAGATGTTTGCATATCTTGTTGCTATTTTCTTTGCTTTTATTATTGTTTCTTATTTGTGCTTCGTTTATCGATACAACGTCTTGTGCACGGGTCAAAATGTGTGTGTCAGGGGTCGTTTTACTTGAACTTGACGTTCGTGTTTCTCCGAACGTCTGTGTATTGAAACACAGATACACGCACTCCATGACTCTGTAAGAAGACAAACATATATATTGCTAGGTTTCATTTGTTTTTGATGAATGTATGACCTTTCATGAAGTAGTTTTTGTTGTTGTTTACTTATGCCAGTTTGCCAGTTCGTTTTTTGGAACTTTACAAAGCAGTCTCGTCTGTCTAGGTCTGTGAAAACGCCAATGAAAAGAGCTGAAGAATCCCCAAGCATTTCTATTGGGTTTGCTTTTGATTATCCATGTTTATACAACTCCTGCAATGCAACCGAGGGGTGGATTAAATCTAGTTGATTATTTTTAGACAAGTGAGAAATTAGAACGAACTACTTTGATTACACCAAAAATCACACGTGGATTATTCGAAGTAAGAATAAAGAGGGCTAAAAAATAATCAACACTAGAATTTATTTTTAGAACATTTGAAACCCAGACGATTGGACCCTGTTGCGGAAGAATACGTACAACGTTGACTCAAAACTGTAACAACAATGGCTGACGTGTATGAAGTACACGCATACCTCGCCAGGTTTGTTTCTGTGACTATAGTCGACAGACGATGCCATTTGCTTTGTGTGTGTTTTTGTTGTTGCTTTCTGTACGTGTAAAATCCAGTTCTTTAACAGGCAACAAACCTTGCAAATTTCCAGAAGCTGCAATCTGAAGCGATCTATCTCTGATTCTAGCAGACGATCTCTCCAATGTTTAACACAAAATCTCTCCTGTCACATAGAACGTCCATTAAATAGTGCAATGTTGAAATGAAGTTACCGGTCTGAAACATTTAGTCGTTTCTTCTGAGACAATCCTTGGTCTCTTATCATCTACAGATTTACCGCAGCCTTCACCACGCGAATTCACAACAGAAGTCAGACTTTCGAACATATACAATCTACGTAGGCAAGCACGATACGTCATGACGTCATATGATTCCTAGCATATTGACGTAATGCTAAACATCCGGTTATCCCGAGTTTTCTCCGTAATACATGTCCGTGGGTTTTTCAATGTTCGGTTATTTCCGTGGCTTCATGCGGAAAGGGAACCGTCGTCTGCTATCAACGACATGGACCATTCTGGTCCTTGTTGCTGACAAAAACATGATTTTAACACAGAATGTAATGTCAGAATAGCTATATAAACGCTATTGTGTTTTAATCGTAGCAATGGGGTCCGATATTTAGACCAGACAAGTATAATGCCGACGAGTCGGAGACTAAGAATAAAGTAAAAGAATAGGGACTATTTGAATGACGCGCATTTGACACTCTGAGTGATTAGGCTGAAATGAAATTGCGTACAAAATGTCGTCTGCATGACTGCATGTTCGATCCGTGTTGTTCGTTGTATAAATAGCTTAAACAATGACGACAACTCGTTGATTACTGGAAAATAAACCACTCGTGGGTATTTGCAGCCGCTTGGTAATTCACTCGTGTGCTCCGCACACTCGTGAATTACCAAGCGGCTGCAAATACCCACTCGTGGTTTATTTTCCAGTAATCAACTCGTGGTCATTGTTTAAGCTCTATATAACCTGCTTCCTGCAACTATGGGAATCGGGGATTTATTGCATGAGGAACATGAGATTTATTTCCCAGCTGGATGTGAATGAAAACTCGTGAAAATGATGACAAATATCATCATTTTCACGAGTTTTCATTCACAAGCACCTGGGAAATAAATCTCATGTTCCCCGGGGAATAAATCCCCGGTTACCATAGGTACAGGAAGCTCTATTACATGGATAATCAAAAGCAAACCCAATAGAAACGCTCGAGGATTCTTCGGCTCTTTTCATAGGCGTTTCCCCAGACCTAAACAGACAACACGACACTGCTTTGCAAAGTTCCAAAAACCAACTGGCAAACTGACAAAAGTAAACAAAAAAACAAAAATACTTCAATAAATTCATCACAAACAAATGAAACCTGCCGATATGTTATGTCTGCTTACAAAGTCACGGAGTGCGTGTATCTGTGTTTCGATACACAGACGTTCGGAGAAACACGAACGTCAAGTTCAAGTAAAACGACACATGACACACACATTTTGACCCGTGCACAAGACGTTGTATCGATAAACGAAGCACAAGTAAGAAACAATAATAAAAGCAAAGAAAATAGCAACACGATATGCAAACATCTAACAAAGCCGAGCAAGCAGAATGAGAGGTCTAATGAAAAACAAAGAGGTACCGAGTCGGAAACAAGATCGCGATTCTTTCCTTCGCTGCACGACGCAAATGTTCTGTGACCTTTGACCAAACGTAGCTTCCACATTCGATCACCGTGCTCAGCTTAATATTTACAACAGAAAGCCGAGCGGGTGCAATACCGAGATGAACCTATACAGAAATGTGCATCCTCAAACCTGACATATTCATCCCAACTCATTTAATGAACTCAAAAACACAGAAAGTTGCTTTCACACGCCATCTTTGATTGCCAGTGGTTATCAAACCGGGACCCGTGTGGTTATCAGCACGGGACCCGTGTTTCAAAGCATGGCTCCCTGGGTTGATTGTGCACTTGTTTTCTCACTACCAAAATGATGACAAAAACGATGTTTGATGGTTTGTTGACAGACCAGCTTTTTTGTCGGTCCTCGGGGGGCATATCAACTTTTGTTTCATATTTTTTGACCGCGGCCTTCGGCTTTGGTCAATAAATATGAAACAAAAGACGATATGCTCCCCCTCGGACAGACAAACAAGCTGGTCTCTCAACAACCCATCAAACATCTTATAATATTCAAGAAGAAGAAGAAGAAGAAGAAGAAGAAGAAGAAGAAGAAGAAGAAGAAGAAGAAGAAGAAGAAGAAGAAGAAGAAGAAGAAGAAGAAGAAGAAGAAGAAGAAGAAGAAGAACAACAACAACAACAACAACAACACCACCACCACCACCACTACCAACAACATCAACAAGAGCAACAACAGCAACAACACGAACAACGGTGACGAAGACGACAATCAGGACGATTATGACGACAACATGAACAACCTACAACAAGCAGTGTAGTTAAAGACAAACTAATAAGCATGAAGAACATCTAAAGCAAAAACCAGCTGCAGCGCAGAATCAGAGAACATTTTTGCGACGAAAATGATACACAATTATCATTCGGTCAGAAGACGGGAAGAAGGGGACGCTGGTTTCAAAAGCAAAAGCAAAAAACTTGATATTATATCTCATATTCAATGCATGCGTTCACCCGAACTTCCCCATTTTACGCATGTCGGCTTATTACTCGTTGGCCCGAAGCGACGTCTCAGCTGTTCTTTATTCTCCTTTTTACATTTAGTCAAATTTTGACTAAATGTTTTAACATCGAGGGGGAATCGAGACGAGGGTCGTGGTGTATGTGTGTGTGTGTGTGTGTGTGTGTGTGTGTGTGTGTGTGTGTGTGTGTGTGTGTGTGTGTGTGTGTGTGTGTGTGTGTGTGTCTGTGCGTGTGTGTGTGTAGAGCGATTCAGACTAAACTACTGGACCGATCTTTATGAAATTTGACATGAGAGTTCCTGGGAATGATATCCCCGGATATTGTTTTTCATTTTTTCGATAAATACCTTTGATGACGTCATATCCGGCTTTTTGTAAAAGTTGAGGCGGCACTGTCACACCCTCATTTTTCAATCAAATTGATTGAAATTTTGGAAAAGCAATCTTCGACAAAGGCCGGACTT
>NC_090245.1:110256392-110273892 GCF_037325665.1 Littorina saxatilis
CAATATATTCACAGATACTTAATTCATTCTAAGTTTTATATAAACTATTTAAATATATTTAAAAATGAAGTATATTCATTGGCTCGGCTTCCTGACGCGTGGACGTAAACTGATTCTATCAAGATAAGTTTTGTGTGAATATTTGTTTGTCTGTTCACTTAAAAGACCGTTGGGTCGAAATATCTGTGAATGTATTGTTTTGTCAATAACAAACGTTCCAACAACCTACCTTTCTTGTTTTTTGATTCTAAATTTTGGAACGTCGGCAGTCACTTTGTTTTGGGATCTGTTCTGTTCTGTTAGGTTCTGATCTGTTAGGTTCTGTTAGGTTCTGTTAGATTATATTTTATGTCACGTCGTGTCGTCTCGTCTGGTGTCGTGAGATGTGATGTGATGCTATGCTATGTTATGTTGTTATGCTATTTTATGTTATGTTAGAATGTTGTATTATAATAATAATTATGTTTTGTATTCATTGTTAGTTTATGCTTGATTTTTTTTTAAAGTTGAATATATCTGTTTCTTTGTTGTTGTTTTTCACCAGATAAAACAAAATTCCCGATTCGGCTAACAAATGCAGTAAATCAATAATTATGACTTCTTTTCTTCAATTTAAAGGATACATATAGAGAATACTACATGGCTTCCTATGTGATACCAGTTTTACACGAGTTGTGTTTTTAAATATTGAACTTCGAGCGAAAAAAAGCTGTTCAATATTTGAAAACACGAGTGTCAAACTGGTATCAAACAGGAAGCCATGTAGTATTCTGTTTATCCTACATACTGTACTTGCGTGTCTATTGCTCCAAACGTCCCTCAGTCGAAGCGCCCAAATTGGAGACGCTTAAAATGGAACCTAGATCTCTCCGAAAGCCTCGTGTAATCTTTGACGTCAAAGCAAAGAGACGTCACTCTAGAAAGCATATCGTGACGTGTACGTTCTTAAAATTCTTCCAAGTGTTCCAAGAATGACGTTTGTCTCGGTGACTCGGCATCACGGGCAGTGTAAAATCAGGTCCCTGCCAGACACGACCTCTTCACATGCACTGTGGAGTGAACGATATTGTTATGACGTGAGTGCTATCTCACATGAACTGTGGAGTGAACGATATTGTTATGACGTGAGTGCTATCTCACATGAACTGTGGATTGAACGATATTGTTATGACGTGAGTGTTATCTCACATGAACTGTGGAGTGAACGATATTGTTATGACGTGAGTGCTATCTCACATGCACTGTGGAGTGAACGATATTGTTATGACGTGAGTGCTATGTCACCCGTACATAGGATAAAACTACATTTGTGACCCTCCACCACGAAATGAGTCGCATGTCACCTTTTCATGATTTTCATATTTTTACATTTTCTAAAAGAGTTTTTTATGCTCTATCCAGTGGTGAAAACCGTTTTAGAAAAGAGTGAAAACTTTTCGAGTTATAAGCCAGTGACTATGGTGACCCTCACACTGTTACTAGACACCCCGCGGACTTATATTATGCCTAGCGCAGAACCGCGTGAGGTGACATGCGACTCATTTCGTGGTGGAGGGTCACATTTTATTTTGCGTCTGCTTTTTGTTGTCTTTTGTGTTCTTTTTCTGATGAAGCTTCCAGAAGCGAAAATTCGTAATCGTCTTGTGTCGTCTTTGTATTGGTGAGTACAGTAATCCTTTGTTTTTTTTAACTTTGTTCATCTTACCACAGTCACTTCGTTGTTTAGATTTTTTTTTGATTTTTTTTTACATTTTTCTCAATAGTCATCATCCGGAGACAAGCATCTTATTGCGACACTCAATATAAAAATATGTACGTCGAAACAAACACACAAATACCAACCCTTATTGCAACGCTTTTCAAGGTTTCAACACATATGTATCGTTCCCTCAAAAATGAAACTGACCATGTGCTTTATCACGTCAAATTGTTTGATTTGAAAAAAATATTGGCCATCATTTGAAATATTATAACCTGTAGAGACAAAACAATTTGCTTCTCCGTTCCGTTCCATGTTTTTATAATGCCCAGCAATCCATCATGGCGGATTCTCACTTCTGCGCCCTTTCATCATTTGCAGGGGAGGTAATTCCCGCTTTCACAAATTGCCTGGCGCCATGATCGATCAATTTTCTGAAACTGGTTGTAATTTCCACCTTGTGTTTATCCTCCGAATTGCTTTTTTTAAAGCTATCTAATAATCCTGAATATTTGTTGATTGTTGCTGGCTAAACCCAACGTCGATCTGTTCTATTTCAATCTGTTGAACTTCCCCAGAAGCACGGAATGGGAGTTGGATGTTGTTTTTGTCCATTTTTTCCCCGAATATGTTGTCGCAAGCGGGAATGTGTGTGTGTGTGTGTGTGTGTGTGTGTGTGTGTGTGTGTGTGTGTGTGTGTGTGTGTGTGTGTGTGTGATAAGCTCAGAAATTAAGAAACAAAACGGGTATTGCAAATTAGATACTGCGTTCGCATGCTTCGCAGAGACGAGCGCAACCAGTCTAGGTCTTTTGGTTTTGGCTAGCCAAGCCTCACAAGTTGTGTAAACCTGGTATCACACAGGAAGTCATGTAGTATTATTTATACAGCAAATGAGCTGTATCTAGATCTGTTTGTCCCAATTTCAAGGAACACAACTCTTATTCAGTCAATTGAACTCGTCTTGGAGCAGTAGGAAAACAGAACTGTATCCCAACTGAGACAAATGAAGATGAAAGTCGCTTGTTCATTTCATGGCTTGTTAATCTCTCAGGTGCCAGGAGACTGGTTCCTCGAGACTCTCGTGTGCTCTATTGCACATTGTTGTATGCATTTGAGGCGCTTAATTCCCTTTGTTTGTCTCATGTATCCTAGAAGGCATCGCGAGCTCGCAGAAAGAAAGTCGACAAACGGGATTTATCAGAGCTCGCCATCACTACTTGTGACGTTAGCACGCCATTTTTAACACCAGAGACTGAAGTGGTGGAGTGGTGGAATGGGGATGCCTTCTATCATCACCAACCTTTCTCTCAACACTCTGTGTCTCTCATCCGTGTATCTGCTTCGCGTACTATACTGCCAGAACAAAGAAACGCGGCACGTTGTGCAGGTCAAACTAGTTACAGTCAGACCTGTCTGTTAGGCCAACAACAAAAAATAGTCTGTTTACGGTATCCCGACCGACCCTATTTTTTCGCGCGACCCTAGACTTTTTTTGGCATTTGGGAAAAAAAGAAAAAATTAAAAAGAAAAAAAAAGAAAAAAAAGGTCTGTTTTTTGGCAAAAAACTTAAAAATATGTTTTTTTTGGGGGGGAAAAAAAATCCCGACCTACCGACCCTATTTTTTTGCCTATGTTACCGTAAACAGACTTTCTTTTGGCCTTACAATCACCTATAACAGACCGACCAAAACTGGTCATTATACAAAAGTGGTCGTTACAGAAAAGTAAATTATAAAGAACATCGTCTCTTATCTTCTGAGGTGGTCGCAATGGACAAGTGATCGCATTGGAGAGGTAGTGGCTAGGACAGGTGGTCGCATTGGAGAGGTAGTAGCTAGGACAGGTGATCGCGTTGGAGAGGTAGGGGCTAGGACAGGTGATCACACTGGAGAGGTAGTGGCTAGGACAGGTTGTCGCATTGGAGAGGTAGTAGCTAGGACAGGAGGTCGCATTGGAGAGGTAGTAGCTAGGACAGGAGGTCGCATTGGAGAGGTAGTAGCTAGGACAGGTGGTCGCATTGGAGAGGTAGTAGCTAGGACAGGGGGTCGCATTGGAGAGGTAGTAGCTAGGACAGGAGGTCGCATTGGAGAGGTAGTAGCCTGTCCTAGTCTTTCGGATGAGACGAAAAACCGAGGTCCCTTCGTGTACACTACATTGGGGTGTGCACGTTAAAGATCCCACGATTGACAAAAGGGTCTTTCCTGGCAAAATTGTATAGGCATAGATAAAAATGTCCACCAAAATACCCGTGTGACTTGGAATAATAGGCCGTGAAAAGTAGGATATGCGCCGAAATGGCTGCGATCTGCTGGCCGATGTGAATGCGTGATGTATTGTGTAAAACAATTTCATCTCACACAGCATAAATAAATCCCTGCGCATTGAATATGTGCGCGATATAAATTGCATAAAATAAGAATTTAAAAAAAATTAAAAATTCCTGCGCTTAGAACTGTACCCACGGAATACGCGCGATAAAGCCTCATATTGATTGATTAAGTAGCTAGGACAGGTGATCGCAATGGAGAGGTAGTAGCTAGGACAGGTGATCGCAATGGAGAGGTAGTAGCTAGGACAGGTGATCGCATTGGAGAGGTAGTAGCTAGGACAGGTGATCGCATTGGAGAGGTAGTAGCTAGGACAGGTGATCGCATTGGAGAGGTAGTAGCTAGGACAGGTGATCGCATTGGAGAGGTAGTAGCTAGGACAGGTGATCGCAATGGAGAGGTAGTAGCTAGGACAGGTGATCGCAATGGAGAGGTAGTAGCTAGGACAGGTGATCGCAATGGAGAGGTAGTAGCTAGGACAGGTTCGACTTTACAATCTTTTTTCCATTGTGCCGAGAAAGCCAAAATTTATTTCGTTTTTTTAACACGTGTCTGCTTCCACGATTAAACTGTCGACGTCAAAGCAAAGGCACGCCACAAATGTTGCCGGTAAACAGATACAAATTCCTTTTCCTTATTGTGTCGAAAAATTCAGAAACTACAGTAACTGCAAGATTGAGACTTTTTGTGTGTGTTAGAATTGGCCTTGACCTGGGTTTGCATAGTAGGTACGACGTTCCCATTCTTCGCCTAAACAAGCGCAGTCGGTCTCGATCATTGGGTTTGGGCAAGCTAAGGCTTAATGACTACATTTAGTCTCAGTGTTGACTGGTTTTCAGTTCTGACAGTGGCCGACAGATGTTGACTGGTTTTCAGTTCTGACAGTGGCCGACAGATGTTGACTGGTTTTCAGTTCTGACAGTGGCCGACAGATGTTGACTGGTTTTCAGTTCTGACAGTGGCCGACAGATGTTGACTGGTTTTCAGTTCTGACAGTGGCCGACAGATGTTGACTGGTTTTCAGTTCTGACAGTGGCCGACAGATGGACCAGTTCTGACAGTGGCCGACAGATGTTGACTGGTTTTCAGTTCTGACAGTGGCCGACAGATGTTGACTGGTTTTCAGTTCTGACAGTGGCCGACAGATGTTGACTGGTTTTCAGTTCTGACAGTGGCCGACAGATGTTGACTGGTTTTCAGTTCTGACAGTGGCCGACAGATGTTGACTGGTTTTCAGTTCTGACAGTGGCCGACAGATGTTGACTGGTTTTCAGTTCTGACAGTGGCCGACAGATGTTGACTGGTTTTCAGTTCTGACAGTGGCCGACAGATGTTGACTGGTTTTCAGTTCTGACAGTGGCCGACAGATGTTGACTGGTTTTCAGTTCTGACAGTGGCCGACAGATGTTGACTGGTTTTCAGTTCTGACAGTGGCCGACAGATGTTGACTGGTTTTCAGTTCTGACAGTGGCCGACAGATGTTGACTGGTTTTCAGTTCTGACAGTGGTCGACAGATGTTGACTGGTTTTCAGTTCTGACAGTGGTCGACAGATGTTGACTGGTTTTCAGTTGTGACAGTGGCCGACAGATGTTGACTGGTTTTCAGTTCTGACAGTGGCCGACAGATGTTGACTGGTTTTCAGTTCTGACAGTGGTCGACAGATGTTGACTGGTTTTCAGTTCTGACAGTGGTCGACAGATGTTGACTGGTTTTCAGTTCTGACAGTGGCCGACAGATGTTGACTGGTTTTCAGTTCTGACAGTGGCCGACAGATGTTGACTGGTTTTCAGTTCTGACAGTGGCCGACAGATGTTGACTGGTTTTCAGTTCTGACAGTGGTCGACAGATGTTGACTGGTTTTCAGTTCTGACAGTGGTCGACAGATGTTGACTGGTTTTCAGTTGTGACAGTGGCCGACAGATGTTGACTGGTTTTCAGTTCTGACAGTGGCCGACAGATGTTGACTGGTTTTCAGTTCTGACAGTGGCCGACAGATGTTGACTGGTTTTCAGTTCTGACAGTGGCCGACAGATGTTGACTGGTTTTCAGTTCTGACAGTGGCCGACAGATGTTGACTGGTTTTCAGTTCTGACAGTGGCCGACAGATGTTGACTGGTTTTCAGTTCTGACAGTGGCCGACAGATGTTGACTGGTTTTCAGTTCTGACAGTGGCCGACAGATGTTGACTGGTTTTCAGTTCTGACAGTGGCCGACAGATGTTGACTGGTTTTCAGTTCTGACAGTGGCCGACAGATGTTGACTGGTTTTCAGTTCTGACAGTGGCCGACAGATGTTGACTGGTTTTCAGTTCTGACAGTGGCCGACAGATGTTGACTGGTTTTCAGTTCTGACAGTGGTCGACAGATGTTGACTGGTTTTCAGTTCTGACAGTGGCCGACAGATGTTGACTGGTTTTCAGTTCTGACAGTGGCCGACAGATGTTGACTGGTTTTCAGTTCTGACAGTGGCCGACAGATGTTGACTGGTTTTCAGTTCTGACAGTGGCCGACAGATGTTGACTGGTTTTCAGTTCTGACAGTGGCCGACAGATGTTGACTGGTTTTCAGTTCTGACAGTGGCCGACAGATGTTGACTGGTTTTCAGTTCTGACAGTGGCCGACAGATGTTGACTGGTTTTCAGTTCTGACAGTGGCCGACAGATGTTGACTGGTTTTCAGTTCTGACAGTGGCCGACAGATGTTGACTGGTTTTCAGTTCTGACAGTGGCCGACAGATGTTGACTGGTTTTCAGTTCTGACAGTGGCCGACAGATGTTGACTGGTTTTCAGTTCTGACAGTGGCCGACAGATGTTGACTGGTTTTCAGTTCTGACAGTGGCCGACAGATGTTGACTGGTTTTCAGTTCTGACAGTGGCCGACAGTGTTGACTGGTTTTCAGTTCTGACAGTGGCCGACAGATGTTGACTGGTTTTCAGTTCTGACAGTGGCCGACAGATGTTGACTGGTTTTCAGTTCTGACAGTGGTCGACAGATGTTGACTGGTTTTCAGTTCTGACAGTGGTCGACAGATGTTGACTGGTTTTCAGTTGTGACAGTGGCCGACAGATGTTGACTGGTTTTCAGTTCTGACAGTGGCCGACAGATGTTGACTGGTTTTCAGTTCTGACAGTGGCCGACAGATGTTGACTGGTTTTCAGTTCTGACAGTGGCCGACAGATGTTGACTGGTTTTCAGTTCTGACAGTGGCCGACAGATGTTGACTGGTTTTCAGTTCTGACAGTGGCCGACAGATGTTGACTGGTTTTCAGTTCTGACAGTGGCCGACAGATGTTGACTGGTTTTCAGTTCTGACAGTGGCCGACAGATGTTGACTGGTTTTCAGTTCTGACAGTGGCCGACAGATGTTGACTGGTTTTCAGTTCTGACAGTGGCCGACAGATGGACCAAATGTTTTGATATCGCTTCACGCGACTTGTTTCTCTTTTTGTACTTTTCCAGCCAAACAAATCAATGTCAAGATGACCTGACCGCCAAGTGACCTTCGTTCAATAGAACATGCCATCCCAAAACACCGAGCAACAAGGTTGCTGCCCCATTCACACAGTCCTCCAGTTCATCACACGTCAACGTGACAAGGGCAAGGGTAGGGTGAGGAACAGTAACCCAGGGTAGGGGTGATGAACAGTAACCCATCGCAAAGCTGCCCTCTAATTCATTACATGACGGACTGCGGCGGGCTCGGGGGAGACACGCGAAGTAACACACCTTGTGGGCGCGCGCTGTGTTCGCCGCGAAAGAGCTAGACCCTCTTCTTGTTATGCGATCGAATCCAATCAGGCCGAGTATAATTCTGCCCCAATTCAATTTCCAGGTTTGGCTAGGTGCTTTTCACCACCGCGCAAACCTGGGAGATTGAAAGTGGGCAAAAAATCCGCGCCGATTTCCTCTAATGCAATTACAAACCGCCCTTCCCGCGCCCGGCGACAAGGGAGATAATGTATCTTTTCTTAGCCAAGGGAGATCATGGCAGGCCTTCCGTGGGTTCTTTTCCCCAAACATGAAAACTGCAGACAAGCGGATTGCCCTTTTGCTGGTTGTACAAAAATGCAAGCGCAGATAGGCTTGAATGGGGCTTGAAGATGATCGGTTTTCCTGTGAATAGCAATCCCCGATTGGCAAAAACACGGCGAAGATTTGTAGTTTTCTAAAGAGTGTTTTGCATTCATTTGTGCGTGACGTAGTGTCGTTGTTGCTTTCTTCGACATGTCGTTTCCCGGCACAGGATGAAATGTATTTGATAAACTGCCTTTCTGGAAGAAAACTTAGAGCACCGTGAAATACATGTCTAAGAGGCTGAAGAAAAGAGATAACACAATATGAATTCAACTGAGTTTTAACTTGTCGTGATTCCAAGCAACAACAGCAGCAGCACCAGAGGTAGTGGTCAACAGTGTTGTCTTACCCCCTGTCGTTGTCGTTTTTTGTCATCATTTATCGCCATAATAGTAGGCCCACGTAAAGAGTATGACAATGGTAGTGTTCATCCTACTGCTAGGTAAAATACGTTTTGTCGCAAGCATCAACAATATACATGAATGCCCATTCTACATTTACACAGACAGAGTTATTCCGCCTTTAGCCTTTTTGACTCACATGCGAAGCAAAAGTGAGTCTATGTACTCACCCGAGTCGTCCGTCCGTCCGTCCGTCCGTCCGGCCGGCCGGCCGGAAAACTTTAACGTTGGATATTTCTTGGACATTATTCAGTCTATCAGTACCAAATTTGGCAAGATGGTGTATGATGACAAGGCCCCCAAAAACATACATAGCATCTTGACCTTGCTTCAAGGTCAAGGTCGCAGGGGCCATAAATGTTGTCTAAAAAACAGCTATTTTTCACATTTTTCCCATTTTCTCTGAAGTGTTTGAGATTGAATACCTCACCTATATATGATATATAGGGCAAAGTAAGCCCCATATTTTGATACCAGTTTGGTTTACCTTGCTTCAAGGTCAAGGTCACAGGAGCTCTTCAAAGTTGGATTGTATACATATTTTGAAGTGACCTTGACCCTGAACTATGGAAGATAACTGTTTCAAACTTAAAAATTATGTGGGGCACATGTTATGCTTTCATCATGAGACACATTTGGTCACATATGATCAAGGTCAAGGTCACTTTGACCCTTATGAAATGTGACCAAAATAAGGTAGTGAACCACTAAAAGTGACCATATCTCATGGTAGAAAGAGCCAATAAGCACCATTGTACTTCCTATGTCTTGAATTAACAGCTTTGTGTTGCATGACCTTGGATGACCTTGACCTTGGGTCAAGGTCACATGTATTTTGGTAGGAAAAATGTGTAAAATATTGTTTTTCTCAGTTTTATTGTAAAATTATTCTGAAAGAAAGATCAAGGTCTGTTCAGCATGTGAGTCGTGTGGGCTTTGCCCTTCTTGTTAAACATTCTCAACGGGTTACAGCAAATGTTACTATTCCAATCTTCTTCAAGGCATCAAGTTGCAGGTACTGTAGTTTGACACCCCCCCCCCCCCTCAAAAAAATAAATAAAATTAAATTAAATTAAAAAGAAAAGTGGGTCGAATTTTTTTTCTATTGTTAATTCGTTTGTCTGTCTGCCTGTTTGTTTGTTTGTTGGTTTGTGTTTGTCAGTTTCTTATTTGTCCGCCCTTTGTTTGCTGTTCCTTGCTGTTCCTTGCTGTTCGCATCACATGGAAGATATTTGGCATGTTATTAAAGCTCGTGTAGCAGACCATCGTGTTCCAGTCAGCGCTACAATGAACAGTACAGTGTTCTAGATGATGCTCACCCTTCTCCAATGTTGCAAATACAGTCATCCATTTTCCTATACGTTGTTTGCCTCCCAGTAAAGACGTGTAGATCTTGGAAAACGCGTGAGGTAACAAGAGGCGAAGCCTTCAAGGCTCACGTAAGAAATCGACAAACAGTAACAAAAACTCAATCACTCCGTCACACATACACACACACACACACACACACACACACACACACACACACACACACACACACACACACACACACACACACACACACACACACACACACACACACACACAGAGAAAGAGCATAGGTGAAACTGTGCAAGAAAGCGAGACACTAGATCTAGATCTGTCTGTCTGCATGTAGCCTACTTACAGGGACACGACTGCCAACTAGTCTCGGCCCGCTCAAAATAATAATGACCGAGACTTTCAGGACTTCCTTCGCGTGACGTCTAACCCTCTTACGTCATAATGTGACGTCAATGTAATGTGACGTCTTCAAATGTTAGAGTTTCTACCACAGACATACACACGCACGCACGCACGCACGCACGCACATACGCACGCACGCACAGACAGACAAAGTTACGATCGCATAGGCTACACTTACGTGAGCCAAAACCTACATTTGATGACGTCACCCGTACACGTTCCCGTACACGTACTGAACAGTTCCACATCCAGATCTTACTACTTAGACAAGGAGGGACGTGTACCGTCCTTCTCTTGCAAGTCATTCTTGCTGCAATCTGAAAATTTCTATTTTTTTCGGGTCGTATACATTTTGATATAATAACTTACGTGTCTTTTTGATTGTCCTAATACTACTTATTACAATGTGTATTTCATGATCGTTGACAGGCAGTTTAAATGTGTCGAAGACGGTTTTCCATATTAATGGGCAATAAAGTGTTGCTATTGTTATTGTTTTTCAAGCAGAATACTATAAAGGAACACAGAAATAGTGTAATTACTACTCACATACCTAACAATATACAACAACTTTAACCGACAGTCAAAATCTACAGTATCAGAAACATTTTAAACGAACTTCTTTACCCCAGACGTCTCCTATAACATCCCTCTCACAAGAAAACCCCAACGAGAGAAAAAAACAACCGTAAAGTGATTCAACAACTTTAACCGACAGTCAAAATCCACAGTATCAGAAACATTTTAAATGAACCTCTTTATCTCAGACGTCTCCTATAACATCCCTCTCACAAAGAAAACCTAGCGAGAAAAACGTAGAGTGATACAACAACTTTAACCGACAGTCAAAATCCACAGTATCAGAAACATTTGAAATGAACCTCTTTACCTCAGACGTCTTCTATTCCAATCCCTCTCACCACGAAAACTCAGCGAGACACGGAGCGGGTTGGACAGTTGGCTACAGCGTTCTCCTGGCGAGTCATTTCCCTCAGGAAGACTTCAATCCCCTGTGTGAGGTGATGATTCACGTGCTGCTTGACTGTGCTGACTCCAGACGGGTGGCGGAGACACTGTGCACACACAGAAAGCACGTGCGGTACTGGAATGACCTGCTTCAACCAAATTTGAATCCGTATTTATTCGCTGCAGTGCGAGGATAGTGTGCTTTCGAGTTTTTGGGAAAGGAGACAGAAGGAAGAGAGAGAGAGAGAGAGAGAGAGAGAGAGAGAGAGAGAGAGAGAGAGAGAGAGAGAGAGAGAGAGAGAGAGAGACAGACAGACAGACAGACAGACAGACAGACAGACAGACAGACAGACAGACCGAGACAAAGAAACATAATATTACACAGTTCATCATTTCTGTAAATCTTTCATTCAATTAATCTTAGTCTATCGTCATGAATAAACCAACTTAGCACCCCCCCCACACACACACACACACACACACACACATACATAAACAACAACACAAAATCGCTGCCTGTCAAAAATCACAGAGTAGGATTAACCTAGATATCCACACATGGGAATGTGAAACCCCCAACCCCAAGGCACCTGTACACCTAGTACGAAGCTGACCGAGGTTCCAAAGCATCACGAAGAGGACGACACAGATGTATCCTTGCAAGTCAATATGTGCTTGCGGAAGACTTCAATCTCCTTCGGAAGGTGTTGAGTCACGTGCGGTACTAGCATGGCCTTCTTCTCAGCTTGTGTCTGCTGTTCCGCTGGAAGATCGGAACGCGGGGCTCAGATTCCTTTTCGAAACGAGTTGATTTCCAGTGAACACGGGTACAGAAAGTTATAGAAGCCAGGAAGCCAATGCATAGCCCCTCCATAGGAGCCTAAATTGATGACGTCACTGCAATAAAGTCTGTGGACTCCATAAAGTCTCTTATTTCTAATGCATGGACCGCGCATAGAGCCTTATGTCGGCCATAAAGTTATAGCAGGCCCTTCCTTCCAATAAGAGTTATGGAACCGGCTATTGGAGCGTTTAAAATGGCGGCTGATTTCATGCCGATTCAGGATGAGAAGAAATTTGAGAAGCAACGGGATCTTTCTTGACCGCCTACATCCACTGAATCGTTACGACGACGTGGAACTGTGCAGAAAATTCCGCTTTCGTCGGCAGGACATTCTTGCAATCACGGATGAACTTAAAGAGCAACTCGAACTGCCGAATCGAAAGGGTGCATTGCCGCCGGTTCTGCGGGTTATCTTGACTTTGGGTCAGTTTTTACGCGTGCGGATCTTTTCAAGATGTGTGTGGCGAACTGATCGCGGTACATAATAATAATGCTATGAATCGGCATGAAAGCAGCCGCCATTTTAAACGCTTCAATAGCCGGTTCCATAACTCTTATTGGAAGGAGGGGCCTGCTATAACTTTATGGATGGCATAAGGCTCTATGCGCGGTCCATGCATTAGAAATAAGAGACTTTATGGAGTCCACAGACTTTATTGCAGTGACGTCATCAATTTAGGCTCCTATGGAGGGGCTATGCATTCCGGTCTGGTTACAGAAAGTTATAGAAGCTAGTTTACAGAAAGTTATAGAAGCCAGGTTACAGAAAGTCACAGCAGTGTGCCATGGTAAAAAGTCCGTCCAGTAAAGAATGTTCTGGTTGAACTAAGCTGATGACTCATTTGGATGCAGAAGCTTAAGCGTTTTGTCATTTTCCGCAAAAAAACATATTTTTCTTGCTCGTCGGAAAATGTAAGAAGAAGACTAGCTGACTTTCTGATATTCATTTAAAACGCTGTGCTCTTCAAAAAGCTACAGAACGTTTTCAGTATTTTGTTATGGACTCACGACACAAGAAGTGTTGTGACTGTACCGAGTTTGTGCACGGTAGTAGCTTCCCTGGAGCTTGAGAACGCAAGGTTCAGTGTACCGTATTTGTTTGTTTGTTTGTTTGCTTAACGCCCAGTCCACCACGAAGGGTGATATCAGGGCGGAGTGTACCGTATCGAGTTAAAGAACACAGGTTAACCCACCACTGTGCATTAGAAAGTAGACCTTCGACAAATGTCCCGGCTGTGCTGAGAGGATGTCTTTGGTTTCGTTGGAGGATGGGAACGCAAGGTTTAGATTGCCGTATCGATTTATACTGAAGGCTTGTAGAGAGCACAGGTGCAGAAAGTTTAGAAGAACTTTTGCGGTAGAAAGAGGATCCTGGAATGATGCTGTGGCCGCACTGAGGGACACGGCTCCATTGGATACAAAAACGCGAGAGGTCTCCACATCAGAGGGCAGCTTAAGATTCCTTATCGATTTAAAGCGGTACAAGGTCCAGGCAAGACACAGGCACAGACAGTTTCCCAACACTTAGCAGTGGAGAGATGGCCGCTGAAGAATGTCCTGGGTGTATACTCAGCGTGTCTTCTGTTCCCGCGTTGGGTAGCCAGGGCTGGTGTGCTCGAGAATGTTACCAACAGGGTAGGAGCCAAGCGCGGGGTCGGATTGGCTGACATCGGAAGCAAACCTCCATTTCAACCAGCCTGATCCTGCGGTTGGTTCCCAAAACGGTTGGTAACCTCGTACACATCAGCCAGGAATGGAAGGTTTACGTGACCGTTTCGATTCCAAATAGTCTGTTCTTAAAGACAATGACAATGACAATGACAATGACAATTCTTTATTTTACGAGGGTAACAGAATAAGCATTGGTAGACTTTTTTGCATCTGGCCCTCGCCCTAAAGAGGGACTAAATCTACTATAATAACTACTACTACATACATACATAATTAGTGAAACAGTATTATGTATATGTACATAAGCGCATTATATGAAACATTGTAGTTTGTAAATGTTCATGACAAGGTGCAAAGCAAAAATTTGCAAGTCAATCAGAGTCAGAATATTATGCAATAGTACTTCAACTCTGCAAGACAATGGATATTATGCAGAACATCATAATTTCATAAACAAAACAATAAATCAAAAGTGAGAGACTGTGTCCCAAAGGACATAACAATCAAGAATATACTATTTTCATTAAATGGGATATATATTTGTTTTTGAAAGAGAGAGAGAGAGAGAGAGAGAGAGAGAGAGAGAGAGAGAGAGAGAGAGAGAGAGAGAGAGAGAGAGAGAGAGAGAGAGAGAGAGAGAGAGAGAGAGAGAGAGAGAGAGACCCAGCACCAGGACAGGAAAATTATGTTTTTGCCGTCACGCAGTTGGCTGTAGGAACTCAAGAACTCTCTTCAATAAGCAAAGATAAAGTTCTCATATCGATTTGAAGGGTATTGATGCCCAGACTAGCCAAGAGGTCCAGAAAAGTACCAAGCACTTTATCATGAAAGGACGACCTGTGAAGAGTCTTCTAGACGTATCGAGCTTGTAACGCATTTGGCTATTGGAATTCAAGAGCTTTCGGCGTCACAAAGCAAGGTTAAGAGTCCCGTGTTGATTTTAATCCGTTACCCTGTGCAGACATAGGTACAGAAAGTTACCGAGCAATTTGTCATGAAAGAATGACGTCTGAAGAATGTTCTATATAGACGTTGTGAGTGTGTGATGCCACGGTGCGCTAGGGAGCAAGGTTTAGAGTCCCGTATCGATTTTAAGCTATCTGTTCCCAAGTGCAGACATAGGTACAGAAAGTTACAGAGCACTTTGTCATGAAAGAATGACGTCAGAAGAATGTTCTATACTGAATAGACGTTTTGAGCGTGTGACGCCACTGTGCAATAGGGAGCAAGGTTTAGAGTCCCGTATCGATTTTAATCTGTTAGCCAGTGCAGACGTAGGTACAGAACGTTACCGAGCACTTTGTCATGAAAGAATGACGTCAGAAGAATGTTCTAGACATATTGAGCGTGTGACGCCATTCTGCGCCAGAGAACAAGGTTTAGAGTCCCGTATCGATTTTAAGCTTGTTTTTCGCCCCAGTACCGACTGAGGTACAGAAAGTTACCGAGCACTTGGCCTAGGAAAGACAAGCCGAGGAGAATGCTGTGGGTGTACTGAGCGACGTGGTGAAGGCAGGCAGGGAGGCAGGGAGCCCTGGGCCCAGATGTGCAAAGCAAATGTTTGATTGCCGTCGGATCTTCAATGAGCGGCGCACATGATGCCTGGAAGAGGGGCGACCAGAGGTGAGTTTCTTAACACAACACGGGCTGGAGACTCGCTGCTTGTTCAGCATACTCCACTGTGCGCGGCGCTAGTCGTTGTGTTGGTGTGATGAACAGACCGACTTCTTCCCACTACATGTTTAGATTGCCTTGATCCCGAGTAACGCATCCCACATGGGGCAAGGGTGGGTGTAGCAGTGCGCTTGTCGAAGCCCTGGGCGGAGGAATTCTAGATTTGCGTTAAAACTACTGATTTTGTTGTACTTATGTGAGAAGAATAGGTAATGAAGAAAAGCATAAATGTTTGTGAAAATGGAATTGTTGTGTTAGTTAGGTGGTAAAGATCCCTTTTCCGACATAAATGATGCCATATTCCCTTCCCTCTTAGAGCCTCGGTGACGTCAGATGTAATCCGCTGCTTTCACCCACGTGATACACACATAGTACGCCACAGATCACGCCTTGGTGACCTGAGCGTTGGAAGGAAAATGGCCGCCGCAGCGAGTTTCGTGTTCATAACGTCGGATTCACGCGTTAACCTAATCAAAGATTAACATAATATTGTGTCTCTGTTTCCGTTAAAAGTTAAAAGTTTCGGTTAAAACACACACACACACACACCGTCGAACACACACACACACACACACACACACACACACATACCAGAAAACAATGAAAAACAACTGTTTCTTTTGCTGGAAAGTGCGACGTCAAGCTATAATGCAGAGCAACAAAATCCAAAAAAAATGGGGAAGTGTTCCACAGAAAACTCGCACCAGATCTCTTGAACAAAAACCTAGAATTGAAAAAAAACACAACTCAGGACAAAAAAGTAAATAAGGGAGACAAAAAAACAAAAAATGCAACCCACAAAATGCTAATAACTTGTACATTTGTTGGGCGAATTATTTCACAGTTGGTATGCGTTATCTTCGGCTGACGCGTGATTTGTCACAAAGTGGCACCTTTGCATGGCATGGTCGGACACGCTCTATACGCCTGGTCATCATTAGCATTCCTCTCACGATGAAAACAAAAAGTGAGTGGTTTGACAGAAAATCCATAAATTAGATGTCAACGACTTGCAAAACGCACTATACACGGCGGTGAAGGTGTGTGGATAAATAGCGACTTCTCTTCCCCGGCATCTGGTGCTGCCTCCATCTGTCTTATTCCTCTTGCTGTTGTTGTTTGAACGAAAAAGGTGTTGATTTGACTCCCCTGTACCTATGTAACTTGCTGCTAATTCAGCCGTTTTGGTCCATCAATATTGTGGCTTGTGCTCCGTGCCGCAGCCATCCACCGGATAAACACTCAACCGGTTCAAGCTATGATCTGTCTGGAGGTTCTTCACTGCGTTGTGTTTTTAACACGGAAATGCGTTTAAAATGAAGTGTGACGTCAAGTTTGATGATACAGCAGTTCCAGTTTCAAGGAGGCCTACATTGTGTTTTCTTTTCCGAAATAGTTGCGCAGGAACTGTAAGCTGTTTTTAACCAACAGTATCTCTTTTTGATACCCATCGGCAAAAACACAAGAACTTTACCGTTGACCTTTTCTGCAGAATGTATCGAGGGGTGGGGTGGGTGGGGGGTGGGGGGGTTGCATATGACGTAATTTTTCGCGTCAGAATATTTCGTCATTCATAAGGAATAACGGTAGAAGAGCACAAATACAATAGGAGGACACCGTCAACTGAACAGCAAACTAAAACGCATACTTTGTTTGAGGAGGATGTCACAGTTTGACTACAATATAAATGATCTGTTAATGTACTTAACTGATGAAAACTGAAAAGAAAGAAAGCAACTGTTTTGTAGACAGAGATAAACGAGTTAAGATGCCGAAGAAACCCCCCTCCCCTCCCCCCCACCCCCCCCCCAAAAAAAAAAAAAACCCACAAAAAACAACGACAACCACACACACACACACACACACACACACAGACAACAACAAAAAGCAAAAAAGAATTGAAAGGAGGAAATATCAGAAGAAAACAGTGAAAAACAAACATGTTCCTCTCTTTTGTCATTGGACACCGGGGGGATTTCTCCACCTTCCTTTCCTTCCCAAAGTCCCAACTCTCTGTTCAGTAAAAAATAAAAATAAAACATAAAAAACCTATAAAGGGGGAGAAATGCAACAGCACCGGTGGAAATGGGAGAGATTCCTTGAAGCCAATTTGTTT
>NC_090245.1:110278892-110303892 GCF_037325665.1 Littorina saxatilis
GTTTGTTTGTTTGTTTGTTTGTTTGTTTGTTTGCTTAACGCCCAGCAGACCGCGAAGGGCCATATCAGGGCGGTGCTGATTTGACATATAACGTGCGCCACACACAAGACAGAAGTCGCAGCACAGGCTTCATGTCTCACCCAGTCACATTATTCGGACACCGGACCAACCAGTCCTTGCACTAAGCCCATAATGCCAGACGCCAGGCGGAGCAGCCACTAGATTGCCAATTTTAAAGTCTTAGGAATGACCCGTTCGGGGTTCGAACCCACGACCTCCCGATCACGGGGCGGACCGCCTTACCACTAGGCCAACCGTGCCGGTTTCAAGTTCGATCAAACGTAACATCGCGAAATAGCGTGCACAGACAGACAGACAGACACTGAGACCGACCGACAGACCGACCGACAGACAGACAGATAGACAGACAGACACTGAGACCGACAGATCGACAGACAGACAGACAGACACACACACACACACACACACACACACAGCAGACACACACACACACACACACACACACACACACACACACACACACATCTCATAACTCATAACATTTTATTGATCCAACAAAGGAAATTAAATTGGTCATCAGCACATATAGGTCATTAATTAATAATTATAAAAGAATAAGAGAAGAAAATTCATAAAACCCATGATAAAAAATACCCTTTTTTCTTGAACACCTGACACACCGACACACCAATACACATGCATACATACCTACATACATACCTACATACCTACATACATACATACATACATACATACATACATACATTTAACGACTATGATGACGTCATGGAGTCGAAGACTTTATTTCACATTAAAAACATGACGTCAGTGAGAGAGTAACGATCCCCCCCCCCCCCCACCCCACCTCTTACTTGAGTACCTACGATGACGTCAAAATGTCAAACAGTGCGAGATTCAGAAAGCAAAATGCGTGTCTGTTTTCTTCATCATCATCTTCTTTAACAGGAGAATCAAAGGTTATCTTTTCTTTAGTCCGTATGCGCTGTGAGACTGTTTAAAACGTATCTGATGCGTGCTTAACGTTTGGAAACAGCCTCTGTGTTTAGTGAAACGATGCTGCGAGACGTGCGCAGCTAGAGAACTGGAATTGCCCTCCGTTCTAGTAGCTGGCCGGTGCAGAAAAGTTCAAAGAGTTTGCGTGCAGAAAGCCGACAAGACGAATAAGCGGTGTGTGGAAAACAACCGTCTGATGATACTGTCTGCTCCTCTATCTGTCTGTGTCTCTCCTAAAGTGCGTCAGAGGCTCGGTTTTTTTACCCTTTTTTTTCCCAATGCTTTTTATTTGCATTCGATTCGACTTAAATGGATTGCCCCTGTCTGTCAGAAAATTCTCCTTTTTCCTCTAAAGACACGTACGGCTCTATGACTAAGTATGATGAAAGTAAGCTCATTTTTCGCAGACCTCAGACGTCAACAGCGTGCGATGAGCGCCATGAGTAGAAACCTGCCTCCCCCCCCTCTCTCTCTCTCTCTCTCTCTCTCCCTCGCTCTCTCTCTCTCTCTCTCTGTCTCTGTCTCTGTCCCTCTCTCCCTCTCTCTCTCTCTCTCTCTCTCTCTCTCTCTCTCTCTCTCTCTCTCTCTCTTGCCCTTAAAAGAAAGATTTAAATCAAATAAAGGCGTGCTCCTTCACAAAATCCTTTCCGGCCATGCACCACGTGCTTTCGTTACAAAATTTAAAGCCAAACCAAGCCGAAAATTCAACGTCCCCATTCCGCGGATAGATCTCTTTAAATCAAGTTTAGCTTATTCTGGCAGCGTTTTGTGGAATTCTCTCCCGGAATCAGTTCGAGTCCCAACAAGTCTCAATACTTTCAAAAAACACCTCTCATTACATTTAATGTCAAATTACGAAAAGTCACAGTGATGGAAGATTTCGTTCTGATTATTTTCATATTGATCATATCTGTCCATAAAGCATCAGTGTTTCATAACGCAAGAATGTATGTATAGCCTACAACGTGTATATAGTCATGTGAATAGTTTTTCTGCGTTTTAAAAAAACAAGTTTGGTGTCATGCTTATCTTTTGTAATTGTTTTACGTTTGTATATATATATATATATATGTCGTGCCGAATTCACGTAATTGCCGATTCCGCGTAATGGGCAACATTTTTGCCCATTTCGCGTAATCGGCAAAACGCTGCCCAATACGTGAAATCGGCAGCGTTTTGCCGAAATCGTGTAAACGCCTCTAAAACTTGTCTATTTCGCGAATTCGGCAGCCGATTACGCGGAATGGGCAGCCGATTACGCGTAGTGGGCAAGTTGCGTAATCGGCTGCTGAATTCGCGAAACAGGCAAGTTTTAGAGGTCTTTACGCGATTTCGGCAAAACGCTGCCGATTTCACGTATTGGGCAGCGTTTTGCCGATTACGCGAAATGGGCAAAAATGTTGCCCATTACGCGTAATCGGCAATTACGTGAACTCGGCAGGACATATATATGTATTTAAGATTAGAATAGTCCCTCTCTGGGCGAGGACTGATTGAAAAGAAGCTCGTTTATATTGCTTATGCCACAACCCTCTTAAAATACAATTTGATTTGATCTGATTTGATTTGATATCTCTCTCTCTCTCTCTCTCTCTCTCTCTCTCTCTCTCTCTCTCTCTCTCTCTCTCTCTCTCTCTCTCTCTCTCTCTCTCTCTCTCTCTCTCTCTCTCTCTCTGTGTCAAATGGATTTGTACATAGTTCAGTCTAAAAATTGTTTAACAAATATGTACAGATTAGCTTGCCATACTTTTGGTTTCCATGGCTTGAATGCGTGATGGAAGTATCACCTGTTGAAACGGGAAGATCTGATTTTGCAAACTATATTGTCATTGGTTGCCTGGTTTTAAGACTGTCCAATGAGAGAGGAGATTGTTAAAAGGGAGGAAGCCATATTGGATGGATTAAATAGAACAGTGCTGATTTTCACGGGAGACAGACGTGTTAGCTCGTGTCTCCACGTTTTCAGAATGTTGCTCAAGTGACATTGAGGTCGACTGTTTTACGACTCATGTTTTGGATGAATCATGTGTGATTCAATGCTGTAAAGATACAGGTATTTATGGAATTGTATTTTGCTCAGTAATTTTGACCTGTGAAATGACTGTGAGAATAATGTTGTGAAGTGGGTTGGAGGTGTGTGAGCTGTTGTCAGCCATTTTGGAAAGGAATGTTTTTATGTTCTTTCGGAATGGAGTAATTTGTAAATGAGCTGTTGTAATACTGTAACAGCATAAGCTAGTTGACGGATGAATGAATAGTATTGAGTACGAGTGGAATTATTATTTTGTGGAGAAGTTTATCTAAGAATTGAGTGGTTGAGACTTACGGTAGCATAAACTTTTTACACAGCACCCCGGTGGGAGAGAGGATGCCCTCGGCTGTGGGAAGATGGAAGAAGACTGGCATCCCCTCCTTGGCGCCACGGATCGTTTGATTGTGGGCGCAAGGTTGTAACGCAGCGCAGGAATTCTGGGACCCGGTGGAACCCCACCCCATATCACCATGGGCATTATTCTGTCATTGGCGTGATATTGGATCCAGCAATGAACCCGCTGAATTGTGAGTAATCACTGAACTGTGAATTACCACTGGAGAATACGTAACATGTGAAATGTGCGTAAGAGATACTGTGATTAACAGGAAACAGGATTAACAGAAGGATTGTGTGAAACAAGTGACGACGTCATGGAGAAACGGTTATTCTTCCACGTGCTGCATAAGCTATTATCATTATTATTATAGTGAATGCAAGAGATTGATGATTGTATGAGAGATATCATATTTGTATTTGTGTTGTGATGTTTTGAATACAGGTACGAGGGCAAAGGGCAGTAATCGTGTTTCAGTCTTTGTGCCTAGTTTGAGTGTTGTGTTTGTGTGAGACGAAGTGAGTGAGTAAACAGAGTAGAACACGCATTTTTCTGATAGAGTAATTAATACACACAGACACTTTCACGTAAATACCCTCCGTAACACTCTCTCTCTCTCTCTCTCTCTCTCTCTCTCTCTCTCTCTCTCTCTCTCTCTCTCTCTCTCTCTCTCTCTCTCTCTCTGATTTAATAAACGTTACCCCCTCCCGATTAGTACACACACATGCCACGAAAAGAACGAAAAAACATTGTTAAACATAGACAGACAGACAGACAGACATACAACTGATCAGACACACGAACGCATACTCACTGAGACACACATACACACACACACACACACACACACACACACACACACACACACACACACACACACCGTGACACACACACACACACACACACACACTGACATACACCCTGACACACATCGTGACACACACACCGTGACACACACACACACACTGACACACACACAAACACACACACTGACACACATACTGACACACACACACAACCACACACACACACACACACACACACACACACACACACACACACACAATCAATCAATCAATCAATCAATCAATATGAGGCAGATATCGCGCGTATTCGGTGGGTACAGTTCTAAGCGCAGGGATTTATTTTTTTATTTTATTTATTTTATGCAATTTATATGGGTGATTTATATCGCGCACATATTCAAGGCGCAGAGATTTATTTATGCCGTGTGAGATGGAATTTTTTTACACGATACATCACGCATTCACATCGGCTAGCAGATCGCAGCCATTTCGGCGCATATCCTACTTTTCACTGCCTATTATTCCAAGTCAAACGGGTATTTTTGGTGGACATTTTAATCTATGCATATACAATTTTGCCAGGAAAGACCCTTTTGTTAATCGTGGGATCTTTAACGTGCACACCTCAATGTAGTGTACACGAAGGAACCTCGGTTTTTCGTCTCATCCGAAAGACTAGCACTTGAACCCACCATCTAGGTTAGGAAAGGGGAAAATTGCTAACGCCTTGACCCAGGGTCGAACTCGCAACCTCTCGCTTCCGAGCGCAAGTGCGTTACCACTCGGCCACCCAGTCCCCAGTCACACACACACACACACACACACACACACACACACACACACACAAACACTGACACATAAACACACACACACACATTGACACACACACACAAACACACACACACACACTGACACACAAACACGCACACACACACACACACACACACTGACACACACACACACACACACACACAACTTATACCTCTCCCCCCCCCAGGCACATTCTCCGCCACACACACAGACCTTACACACATCCAACACCACCGCCCACAACTTACACAACAGCCCGGAAGCTTCAAACTTGTGACAATACGTGTTTCTTTGAAGCACACAACAGTATGAAAGCAAAGCAGTGTAGACCGGCCAACCCGAGTCTCGGCGACCAAGACCAGAAGGCCTGTGTGGAGGTGATAAGGAATAGGGCAAGAGATAAGAGGGTGGAATCATCTGATGGCTTTCTCTGGCACTGAGATCCCATTGTGCCCCTCCCGCCCTCTGGCCCCATTAAAGCAGGTGTGAATGGGAGAAGGAGGAGATAGGGGAGAGGGTGGATAGTGGAGAAGGAGGAGATAGGGGAGAGGGTGGATAGTGGAGAAGGAGGAGATAGGGGAGAGGGTGGATATTGGAGAAGGAGGAGATAGGGGAGAGGGTGGATAGTGGAGAAGGAGGAGATAGGGGAGAGGGTGGATAGTGGAGAAGGAGGAGATAGGGGAGAGGGTGGATAGTGGAGAAGGACATTGGGGGGTTAGTCAGTGAAGGGGTGGGATGTTTGGGAATAGAGATCTATAAGCGAGATTAGGTTGTGTGTGTGTGTGTAGATGTGTGTGGGTGTGGGTGGGGGTGTGTGCGTGTGCGGGAGACACACACACACACACACACACACACACACACACACACACACACCATCACACACACACACATACAAACCCACAGACAGACACCGGGCGCATCAATTGATGGCGCTGTATTATTTTTTTGCGTCCATAGAACACAAGTTCAAGGCCATCATTTTAAGCGCCCGTCAGAGTGAGCATAGCGCTGCTCCTGGGAATCGAAGACAGAATTACTGAGAACCATTAAAGTATATAGAGCCAGTAGATTTGTCTCGCTCCCCCAGCGCTGCTGTATGTGTTGACGGACATGAATTTTGATGAAGTAACGTCCGACTGGGATGGCTTGTTGTTCCCTCCATGGCACACAATCACGTGATATGTATGTATTGTGTGAGGGTGAGTGTAGACGTTTTCGGAAAGAAAGTGCAGGAAGGAGGTCACGGGGGACGAAAGGGAAAATAATAGAAAGGAGAGAATTGAACGAATAAAAGGACTTTCAGCACATAGAAATAATGTTCTGATTTATTGAGCACATAACAAAGGAGAAGAATACTGAGGAACACAGTCTCCACAAGAATCCAAGCAAAAAATTAATAAAGGTTACACAAGGCAAGGCAAGTCATGGCAAGACACTTTACAACACATCACAACAGAACACAACATGACACAACACTACACTACACAACACAACACTACACAACACAACACTACACTACACAACACTACACTACACAACACAACACTACACAACACAACACTACACTACACAACACAACACAACACAACACAAGCCTAACTGTTTATTTATGAAGGTCATTGAAAAGCAAATGTGCTTGATTTTCTGAGTTAATCTTTTCCCCCCCAAAAAAGGCCATGTTCAAGGACAAAAAGTGCAAGAAAAGAGAACACATTGAGAATATTATATTAACGAATGTAGTCAAATGATTAGATACAAGAAAATACATGAAACTTATATCCCAACATTTGAAGCATGTTGGGACAGATGTTTATTTGCACATGACGGAGAAGAAGAGCGGTCGAGGATGAGACGCAGATGGCGACTTAAAAGGGGAACGATGGAAGCATAATATTAATTTCTGCACTTGTGCTCTTGTGTGGGTGCAATATATTCTTTGGCCGCTCAACTTTCAGAAACATTGACGTAAAATGCAAACTTCATCGCACGATGTTATGAAAATATACTATGCTACACAAAGGCAGTGTAGATACTAGAAACATGCATGCACAAAGAAAAGAAAAAGGAAAAGGAAACCCCCGCAAACCCCACATACTTTCCTTCCACTGTCTTGTCCTTACCTCGACCGAGATAATGACAAAACCCGACGAGGCTCGCCGAAACCAGTAACCGAAGTACTGTCTGATAACCGCACGGCAGCACGAAAACAACTCTTTGAGGAAAGCGTAGCATAAAAACATCCCCCGCAAGACGACATAACACGTCGAGTCTTGGGATGGCGCCAGGAAGAATGGAAGGAAAACACAGAGCGTTCTAGACTTTCCTGTGTCCACTCTACCTCCTCTTCTTCCCGAGAGAGGGAAGTGTATTGTTAGTCTTACTACGTTTCTTAGGTAATGTCTGGGTTTACACAAGCGTCAATAAACGGGCCGCCCCAACTACTGGTGTGGTTCTTTTTTCTGTGAAAGAAGATATTGTTCAGGGAATGATCCGGTTCTGTCACTTCTGGTGTACGTTTTGCTGATGAGGGTAGATAACCCGGTACCTACTCGTGGTAGAATTGCGCACATATTAATTCGGGTTTTGTTTGAATGTGGGGGTCAAAAGAACTACTCTTATACAGCTTGTTTAGTTGTTTTTTTCCCCCGTAAAAGAGGATATTGTTTAGGTACCGATCCAGTTCCGTTAGTTGTGGTGTAACGTGTGCCGATGAGGGGAGATAGAGCTATACTGACGTGTGCTGGAATGACTAACATTGACGTTCATTCGTCTTTGGGCGTAAGATGAGAAAGGCAACTCTTGTTCAAAACGCCTTAGTCATTACGGTTCCAATACCCCCACCCCCCCGTCCCCATTCCACCGCACTACCTCTCACCCAAAACCACCCCCATCCCCTACCCCTTCCCTGCACCCGTAACCTTAGACCCCACCCCCGCCAAACAACATTGTGAAGGTCATACATTTCTTCTTCAAGGCGTTGTGAAAGCTTATTGCAATGTAACCTCATACGCAGTAAAAAAAAAATTAAATAAAATGAGAAAAAAATCCAATAACACGTCTACGTTTCATTAAATGACGTTGCAGTATCGAAACATTTTACAAAACAAAGACATCATCTCTACAATAAAGTCACGTACTTCTGGAGTTCAAAATAATTAATGCGACCTCGTTTCCAAATTGGAAACAAAATAAGCTGCCATATTCTCTTTTAAGTCATTAAAAAGTTGTTTAAAATGTGCTAAAAAACCACTCCATGTCTGATTAGTTAACTCGCTGTGATTCACCACAGATGATATAATGTCAAACATATGCTGTGCATTTTATATTCTAAACATATTGTTGTTGCATAAATGCTGCATGTCCGTGGTTACCAGCTGGAACGTATTATAGCCTGCATATTATATATTCGATTTTATGAATAACTACATGTGTATGCTCTTCATGATCATCATGATCATCATGATCATCATCATCATCATCATCATCATCATCATCATCATCATCATCATCATCATCATCATCATCATCATCATCATCACCATTTTCGTCATAATCATCATCACCATCATCATCATGATCATCATCATTATCATCGCATGTTTATTTTTTCCAACCTCTTTTTGCTGTTAACCCTTGAATGTTGTATTTTATCTTTGTGTGTTTGTGCGTCCCAAGGACAGATTGTAAGAAAAGGCATAGCCTTAAATCTTAATCTTTGTAAAATAAAGTTCAATTCAATTCAATTCATATTGATACCTACTATTTGAGTCAAAATCTCCAAGCCATATTAAATTTTGATGACACGCAAGATTCAGCGAAGAGGCTTTAAACCGTCTCGTGAATCATGGTGGATCTCCGGCCAGGCTTTAAACCGTCTCGTGAATCATCGTGGATCTCCGGCCAGGCTTTAAACCGTCTCGTGAATCATCGTGGATCTCCGGCCAGGCTTTAAACCGTCTCGTGAATCATCGTGGATCTCCGGCCAGCCTTTAAACCGTCTCGTGAATCATCGTGGATCTCCGGTCAGGCTTTAAACCGTCTCGTGAATCATCGTGGATCTCCGGCCAGCCTTTAAACCGTCTCGTGAATCATCGTGGATCTCCGGCCAGCCTTTAAACCGTCTCGTGAATCATCGTGGATCTCCGGTCAGGCTTTAAACCGTCTCGTGAATCATCGTGGATCTCCGGCCAGGCTTTAAACCGTCTCGTGAATCATCGTGGATCTCCGGCCAGGCTTTAAACCGTCTCGTGAATCATCGTGGATCTCCGGCCAGGCTTTAAACCGTCTCGTGAATCATCGTGGATCTCCGGCCAGCCTTTATACCGTCTCGTGAATCATCGTGGATCTCCGGCCAGCCTTTAAACCGTCTCGTGAATCATCGTGGATCTCCGGTCAGGCTTTAAACCGTCTCGTGAATCATCGTGGATCTCCGGCCAGCCTTTATACCGTCTCGTGAAATATCGTGGATCTCCGGCCAGGCTTTAAACCGTCTCGTGAATCATCGTGGATCTCCGGCCAGGCTTTAAACCGTCTCGTGAATCATCGTGGATCTCCGGCCAGCCTTTAAACCGTCTCGTGAATCATCGTGGATCTCCGGTCAGGCTTTAAACCGTCTCGTGAATCATCGTGGATCTCCGGCCAGGCTTTAAACCGTCTCGTGAATCATCGTGGATCTCCGGCCAGCCTTTAAACCGTCTCGTGAATCATCGTGGATCTCCGGCCAGGCTTTAAACCGTCTCGTGAATCATCGTGGATCTCCGGCCAGCCTTTAAACCGTCTCGTGAATCATCGTGGATCTCCGGTCAGGCTTTAAACCGTCTCGTGAATCATCGTGGATCTCCGGCCAGGCTTTAAACCGTCTCGTGAATCATCGTGGATCTCCGGCCAGCCTTTAAACCGTCTCGTGAATCATCGTGGATCTCCGGCCAGCCTTTAAACCGTCTCGTGAATCATCGTGGATCTCCGGTCAGGCTTTAAACCGTCTCGTGAATCATCGTGGATCTCCGGCCAGCCTTTAAACCGTCTCGTGAATCATCGTGGATCTCCGGCCAGCCTTTAAACCGTCTCGTGAATCATCGTGGATCTCCGGCCAGCCTTTAAACCGTCTCGTGAATCATCGTGGATCTCCGGCCAGCCTTTAAACCGTCTCGTGAATCATCGTGGATCTCCGGCCAGCCTTTAAACCGTCTCGTGAAATATCGTGGATCTCCGGCCAGCCTTTAAACCGTCTCGTGAATCATCGTGGATCTCCGGTCAGGCTTTAAACCGTCTCGTGAATCATCGTGGATCTCCGGCCAGCCTTTAAACCGTCTCGTGAATCATCGTGGATCTCCGGCCAGCCTTTAAACCGTCTCGTGAATCATCGTGGATCTCCGGCCAGCCTTTAAACCGTCTCGTGAATCATCGTGGATCTCCGGCCAGCCTTTAAACCGTCTCGTGAATCATCGTGGATCTCCGGCCAGCCTTTAAGCCGTCTCGTGAATCATCGTGGATCTCCGGCCAGGCTTTAAACCGTCTCGTGAATCATGGTGGATCTCCGGCCAGGCTTTAAACCGTCTCGTGAATCATCGTGGATCTCCGGCCAGGCTTTAAACCGTCTCGTGAATCATCGTGGATCTCCGGCCAGGCTTTAAACCGTCTCGTGAATCATCGTGGATCTCCGGCCAGGCTTTTCCGTCATCCCTCCGCTTGCACACAGACATACTAGAGAATACTACATGGCTTGCTGTGTCGTACCAGATTTACACGAGTTGTTTTTTTAAATATTGAACTGCGAGCGAAAGCGAGCTGTTCACTATTTGAAAAGCAACGAGTGTAAATCTGGTACAACACAGCAAGCCATGTTAGTATTCTGTTTATCCTACATACTGTATTTACGTGTATTTTACTGAAAATGTCCTGCAGTCGAGGCAGCTAAATTGAAGACGCTTGTTTTGGAACCTATATCTCTTCTAAAGCCTCGTGCAATCTATTACGTCAAAGCAAAGAAACGTCACTCTGAAAGTGTGGCGTGACGTGTTAGTTCTAAAAATCCATCGAGGGTAATTAGCGAGCGCAATTTTTTTTCTTCTATTATGACGTTTGTCTCGGTGACTTTGGCATCATAAGCAGTGGAAAAACAGGTCCCTGCCAGACTAGCTTGACATGACCTCATTTACATGATATACACACGTGTGATTTGAACGATTATTATCTCACGGGATAAATACACCTTTAAACCTAGGTTTTTTTGTTGTTGTTGTTTCATTTGTTTTTGTGCAGGGTTGATTTTTATTTTTTTTGCTTTTTGATGCCGATTTGCTTTCGTAAAGGCAATTTTGTCAATCCTGCGATTTCTTTCCAAAATATGAAGGTCATCAATGCACTGTTCAAACTTGCCCCACTCTTGCAAACCGCCCCCATCCTAACTCTCTTGCATGTATTGCGTAACCCCTCCTGCACTGTTTGTCTCACGTGTAGCTGTGACTAATAGTTGCATTGTGTGTGCGGGCGATTTATGGAGAGTTCAAAGAGTTCTCCGCAAAGCATTCTTTGGCGTAAGAAACAGCAACAAGCATGTGCTGAGAAAACAAGCCAGTGTTCACGGAAATAGGGCTCTGAACACAAACAACTGTTGTGATGTGGGTTCAGTAGGGCATGGAAGACTGCTCGTTCGTCGAGTGGTTGACGGTGTGTAGCCTATTCGTGTCGTTTTTATGTTAAAACAAAAAGATCGTGGAATTAACCGTTGAGCATAGATTATCATGATCATCAGCCTTGTTGGAACTATCATCATCGTCGTCGTCGATAGTCGCCGTCGCCATTGTCGTCGCCGTCCTCGTCGTCGTCGTCATCATCATCATCATCATCATCATCATCATCATCATCATCATCATCATCAAAATCACGGCCCTGCTTTTTGCCCCTTCTCTTTCTCTTCTCTTCATCGTCGTCTTCAACGTCTTTGTCATCAAAGCTGTCGTCGTCGTCGTCGCCATGATCATCGTCCGAGTCATTATCTACATTATTGGCAGAAAAGGCGGCTACAATGATAGCTTCAAAGAGAAGAAGCCACTAGATACCTTCATTACAGCAGTAATAATCTTCCTTCAAAAATGATTATTAATAGACGAGATTGTATCCAAACAAAATTAACAAGGTTGTTCGTCTGAAATGTAATTCTAACGCCGAAATATTGCATCTAAAGACGGACAATTTACAGACACTGTTACCCTCAAACTGAGCCAAAGACCGAGTGAGCAGGAAAGAGAGACAGACACACGCGACATTGAACGGAGACTGGACTCACGTGCAATGGGATGTAACCAGGCAAGAAGTGTCTGGATGGGAGAGGGGAAAGAGACTGGACTCACGTGCAATGCGATGTAACCAGGCAAGAAGTGTCTGGATGGGAGAGGGGAAAGAGACTGGACTCACGTGGAATGCGATGTAACCAGGCAAGAAGTGTCTGGATGGGAGAGGGGAAAGAGACTGGACTCACGTGCAATGCGATGTAACCAGGCAAGAAGTGTCTGGATGGGAGAGGGGAGAGAGACTGGACTCACGTGCAATGCGATGTAACCAGGCAAGAAGTGTGTGGGATGGGAGAGGGGAAAGAGACTGGACTCACGTGCAATGCGATGTAACCAGGCAAGAAGTGTCTGGATGGGAGAGGGGAAAGAGACTGGACTCACGTGCAATGCGATGTAACCAGGCCAGGCAAGAAGTGTCTGGATGGGAGAGGGGAAAGAGACTGGACTCACGTGCAATGCGATGTAACCAGGCAAGAAGTGTCTGGATGGGAGAGGGGAAAGAGACTGGACTCACGTGCAATGCGATGTAACCAGGCAAGAAGTGTCTGGATGGGAGAGGGGAAAGAGACTGGACTCACGTGCAATGCGATGTAACCAGGCAAGAAGTGTCTGGATGGGAGAGGGGAAAGAGACTGGACTCACGTGCAATGCGATGTAACCAGGCAAGAAGTGTCTGGATGGGAGAGGGGAAAGAGACTGGACTCACGTGCAATGGGATGTAACCAGGCAAGAAGTGTCTGGATGGGAGAGGGGAAAGAGACTGGACTCACGTGCAATGCGATGTAACCAGGCCAGGCAAGAAGAGAGGGGAAAGAGACTGGACTCACGTGCAATGCGATGTAACCAGGCAAGAAGTGTCTGGATGGGAGAGGGGAAAGAGACTGGACTCACGTGCAATGCGATGTAACCAGGCAAGAAGTGTGTGGATGGGAGAGGGGAAAGAGACTGGACTCACGTGCAATGCGATGTAACCAGGCAAGAAGTGTCTGGATGGGAGAGGGGAAAGAGACTGGACTCACGTGCAATGCGATGTAACCAGGCAAGAAGTGTCTGGATGGGAGAGGGGAAAGAGACTGGACTCACGTGCAATGCGATGTAACCAGGCAAGAAGTGTCTGGATGGGAGAGGGGAAAGAGACTGGACTCACGTGCAATGCGATGTAACCAGGCAAGAAGTGTCTGGATGGGAGAGGGGAAAGAGACTGGACTCACGTGGAATGCGATGTAACCAGGCAAGAAGTGTCTGGATGGGAGAGGGGAAAGAGACTGGACTCACGTGCAATGGGATGTAACCAGGCAAGAAGTGTCTGGATGGGAGAGGGGAAAGAGACTGGACTCACGTGCAATGCGATGTAACCAGGCCAGGCAAGAAGTGTCTGGATGGGAGAGGGGAAAGAGACTGGACTCACGTGGAATGCGATGTAACCAGGCAAGAAGTGTCTGGATGGGAGAGGGGAAAGAGACTGGACTCACGTGCAATGCGATGTAACCAGGCAAGAAGTGTCTGGATGGGAGAGGGGAAAGAGACTGGACTCACGTGCAATGGGATGTAACCAGGCAAGAAGTGTCTGGATGGGAGAGGGGAAAGAGACTGGACTCACGTGGAATGCGATGTAACCAGGCAAGAAGTGTCTGGATGGGAGAGGGGAAAGAGACTGGACTCACGTGCAATGCGATGTAACCAGGCAAGAAGTGTCTGGATGGGAGAGGGGAAAGAGACTGGACTCACGTGCAATGCGATGTAACCAGGCAAGAAGTGTCTGGATGGGAGAGGGGAAAGAGACTGGACTCACGTGCAATGGGATGTAACCAGGCAAGAAGTGTCTGGATGGGAGAGGGGAAAGAGACTGGACTCACGTGCAATGCGATGTAACCAGGCAAGAAGTGTCTGGATGGGAGAGGGGAAAGAGACTGGACTCACGTGCAATGGGATGTAACCAGGCAAGAAGTGTCTGGATGGGAGAGGGGAAAGAGACTGGACTCACGTGCAATGCGATGTAACCAGGCAAGAAGTGTCTGGATGGGAGAGGGGAAAGAGACTGGACTCACGTGCAATGCGATGTAACCAGGCAAGAAGTGTCTGGATGGGAGAGGGGAAAGAGACTGGACTCACGTGCAATGGGATGTAACCAGGCAAGAAGTGTCTGGATGGGAGAGGGGAAAGAGACTGGACTCACGTGCAATGGGATGTAACCAGGCCAGGCAAGAAGTGTGTGGGATGGGAGAGGGGAGAGAGACTGGACTCACGTGCAATGGGATGTAACCAGGCAAGAAGTGTCTGGATGGGAGAGGGGAAAGAGACTGGACTCACGTGCAATGGGATGTAACCAGGCAAGAAGTGTCTGGATGGGAGAGGGGAAAGAGACTGGACTCACGTGGAATGCGATGTAACCAGGCCAGGCAAGAAGTGTGTGGGATGGGAGAGGGGAAAGAGACTGGACTCACGTGCAATGCGATGTAACCAGGCCAGGCAAGAAGTGTCTGGATGGGAGAGGGGAAAGAGACTACATGGACTCACGTGCAATGCGATGTAACCAGGCAAGAAGTGTCTGGATGGGAGAGGGGAAAGAGACTGGACTCACGTGCAATGGGATGTAACCAGGCAAGAAGTGTGTGGATGGGAGAGGGGAAAGAGACTGGACTCACGTGCAATGCGATGTAACCAGGCAAGAAGTGTCTGGATGGGAGAGGGGAAAGAGACTGGACTCACGTGCAATGCGATGTAACCAGGCAAGAAGTGTCTGGATGGGAGAGGGGAAAGAGACTGGACTCACGTGCAATGCGATGTAACCAGGCAAGAAGTGTCTGGATGGGAGAGGGGAAAGAGACTGGACTCACGTGCAATGCGATGTAACCAGGCAAGAAGTGTCTGGATGGGAGAGGGGAAAGAGACTGGACTCACGTGGAATGGGATGTAACCAGGCAAGAAGTGTCTGGATGGGAGAGGGGAAAGAGACTGGACTCACGTGCAATGCGATGTAACCAGGCAAGAAGTGTGTGGATGGGAGAGGGGAAAGAGACTGGACTCACGTGCAATGCGATGTAACCAGGCAAGAAGTGTCTGGATGGGAGAGGGGAAAGAGACTGGACTCACGTGCAATGCGATGTAACCAGGCAAGAAGTGTCTGGATGGGAGAGGGGAAAGAGACTGGACTCACGTGCAATGCGATGTAACCAGGCAAGAAGTGTCTGGATGGGAGAGGGGAAAGAGACTGGACTCACGTGGAATGCGATGTAACCAGGCAAGAAGTGTCTGGATGGGAGAGGGGAAAGAGACTGGACTCACGTGCAATGCGATGTAACCAGGCAAGAAGTGTCTGGATGGGAGAGGGGAAAGAGACTGGACTCACGTGCAATGCGATGTAACCAGGCAAGAAGTGTCTGGATGGGAGAGGGGAAAGAGACTGGACTCACGTGCAATGGGATGTAACCAGGCAAGAAGTGTCTGGATGGGAGAGGGGAAAGAGACTGGACTCACGTGCAATGCGATGTAACCAGGCCAGGCAAGAAGTGTGTGGGATGGGAGAGGGGAAAGAGACTGGACTCACGTGCAATGCGATGTAACCAGGCAAGAAGTGTCTGGATGGGAGAGGGGAAAGAGACTGGACTCACGTGCAATGCGATGTAACCAGGCAAGAAGTGTGTGGGATGGGAGAGGGGAAAGAGACTGGACTCACGTGCAATGCGATGTAACCAGGCAAGAAGTGTGTGGGATGGGAGAGGGGAAAGAGACTGGACTCACGTGCAATGCGATGTAACCAGGCAAGAAGTGTCTGGATGGGAGAGGGGAGAGAGACTGGACTCACGTGCAATGCGATGTAACCAGGCAAGAAGTGTCTGGATGGGAGAGGGGAAAGAGACTGGACTCACGTGCAATGCGATGTAACCAGGCAAGAAGTGTCTGGATGGGAGAGGGGAAAGAGACTGGACTCACGTGCAATGCGATGTAACCAGGCAAGAAGTGTCTGGATGGGAGAGGGGAAAGAGACTGGACTCACGTGGAATGGGATGTAACCAGGCAAGAAGTGTCTGGATGGGAGAGGGGAAAGAGACTGGACTCACGTGCAATGCGATGTAACCAGGCAAGAAGTGTCTGGATGGGAGAGGGGAAAGAGACTGGACTCACGTGCAATGCGATGTAACCAGGCAAGAAGTGTCTGGATGGGAGAGGGGAAAGAGACTGGACTCACGTGCAATGGGATGTAACCAGGCAAGAAGTGTCTGGATGGGAGAGGGGAAAGAGACTGGACTCACGTGCAATGCGATGTAACCAGGCAAGAAGTGTGTGGGATGGGAGAGGGGAAAGAGACTGGACTCACGTGCAATGCGATGTAACCAGGCAAGAAGTGTCTGGATGGGAGAGGGGAGAGAGACTGGACTCACGTGCAATGCGATGTAACCAGGCAAGAAGTGTCTGGATGGGAGAGGGGAAAGAGACTGGACTCACGTGCAATGCGATGTAACCAGGCCAGGCAAGAAGAGAGGGGAAAGAGACTGGACTCACGTGGAATGCGATGTAACCAGGCAAGAAGTGTGTGGGATGGGAGAGGGGAAAGAGACTGGACTCACGTGCAATGCGATGTAACCAGGCAAGAAGTGTGTGGGATGGGAGAGGGGAAAGAGACTGGACTCACGTGCAATGGGATGTAACCAGGCAAGAAGTGTCTGGATGGGAGAGGGGAAAGAGACTGGACTCACGTGCAATGCGATGTAACCAGGCCAGGCAAGAAGTGTCTGGATGGGAGAGGGGAAAGAGACTGGACTCACGTGCAATGCGATGTAACCAGGCCAGGCAAGAAGTGTGTGGGATGGGAGAGGGGAAAGAGACTGGACTCACGTGGAATGCGATGTAACCAGGCAAGAAGTGTCTGGATGGGAGAGGGGAAAGAGACTGGACTCACGTGGAATGCGATGTAACCAGGCAAGAAGTGTCTGGATGGGAGAGGGGAAAGAGACTGGACTCACGTGCAATGCGATGTAACCAGGCAAGAAGTGTGTGGATGGGAGAGGGGAAAGAGACTGGACTCACGTGGAATGGGATGTAACCAGGCAAGAAGTGTCTGGATGGGAGAGGGGAAAGAGACTGGACTCACGTGCAATGCGATGTAACCAGGCAAGAAGTGTGTGGATGGGAGAGGGGAAAGAGACTGGACTCACGTGGAATGCGATGTAACCAGGCAAGAAGTGTCTGGATGGGAGAGGGGAAAGAGACTGGACTCACGTGCAATGCGATGTAACCAGGCAAGAAGTGTCTGGATGGGAGAGGGGAAAGAGACTGGACTCACGTGGAATGCGATGTAACCAGGCAAGAAGAGAGGGGAAAGAGACTGGACTCACGTGCAATGCGATGTAACCAGGCCAGGCAAGAAGAGAGGGGAAAGAGACTGGACTCACGTGGAATGCGATGTAACCAGGCAAGAAGTGTCTGGATGGGAGAGGGGAAAGAGACTGGACTCACGTGCAATGGGATGTAACCAGGCAAGAAGTGTCTGGATGGGTGAGGGGAACACAAACATGACCCCACAGCTTCCCTCAACATTTACAATGACGCTCTGGTGCCATCGGGGCTTTTTACAATGGAGTGTTTTGTGGGGACGAACGAGAGAGAGAGAGAGAGAGAGAGAGAGAGAGAGAGAGAGAGAGAGAGAGAGAGAGAGAGAGAGAGAGAGAGAGAGAGAGAGAGAGAGAGAGAGAAGGGGGGGGGGGAGAGAGATGTAGAGAGAGAGCGAGAGAGATAGAGAGACAGACAGACAGACAGACAGACGAACAGACGAACAGACAGACAGAAAGACAGACAGACAGACAGACAGACAGACAGACAGACAGACAGAGAAAGACAGAGAGAGAGACAGAAAGAGAGAGAGAGAGAGACAGAGAGAGAGAGAGAGAGAGAGACAGACAGACAGACAGACAGACAGACAGACAGACATGCAGAGAGAGACAGAGAGAGACAGAGAAAGACAGAGAGACATACAGACAGACAGACAGAATGAGAGCGTCAGACACACAGACAGACACACAGACACAAAGACTCACAGAAACAGAGATAGCTCAGGTGAACTGAACTTGTTTGTGTTATTTCCATTCTAGCTGATAAAAGCCAAAGTCACAGTTAACACAGAAAAAATGTATAGTCAGAGTTCACGTTCTAAAATGTCTCCTGTATTCTTGTGTCTTTAAAGTTTGTATTTGAATATCTGCTTAATTTAATTGGTTGATTGGTTGAATAATTGATTGATTGATTGATCAATTGCCTTATTGATGAATGTGTGATTGATTGATTTAATGATTTGTGCGTGCGTGCGTTCGTTCGTTCGTTCGTTCGTTCGTTCGTTCGTTAGTGCGTGCGTGCGTGCATGCGTGCGTGCGTGCGTGCGTAGGTTAGAATTAACGTACGTGAGTCATGTCTGTCTCAGTGTTCGCCGCCTGTCTGTCTGTCCGTCTGTCTGTCTGTCTGTCTGTCTGTCTGTGTGTTATGGCACGCCGTCTGCTGAGCTCTTGCAGGTGCTACGACAGCAAGTCAACTATCATGGCTTAAAAATACAATTTTCATGTTATTATTGTTATCATTTTTAGTGACGCTCCGAACGCTTCACGATTAGATGACAAATCCAGATTTCGGTTTGCATGCAAGAAATGTGTTCACCCTGCTGAGCAAGTCAGAGCAAACATTTGGGGTTCACTGAGTTGTATGTGTGTCTTTTCTAATCAAGACATTCACCACAAAATGGCGATCCCTTCCCACCTCACCTCGGTTAAAATGAAGGGAGGAAGGGAACTGGGGGGGGGGGGGGGGGGGGGGGGGGTGGGGGGTAGGATCGAAGGGAAGAGAAGTAGAAGAAAAAAGAGAGAGGGCAAGGAAGAAGGAAAAGATGAAGGAACAGAATAAGATGAAGAACAAAAGGAAAAAGAGAACTAGAAAAGGAAAGCCGTAGAAGAAAAGGGAAATAAGAAGGGAAATAATCGATATTTGGCGTAAGAGTAATTGATCAAATGTTTTTTGCCTGTTCGCCGAACTAACACAATTTAATGCCTCGCTTTCCTCGGTTGGCAGTGGTTTTGTTTTCCACCTCTCTGTGTCTCTCTGTCTCTGTCTCTGTCTCTGTCTCTGTCTCTGTCTCTCCCCCCTCTCTATTGCTATCTCTGTCTCAATCTCTGTCTCTGTCTCTCCCCCTCTCTATCTCTATCTCTGTCTCTCAATCTCTGTCTCTGTCTCTTTCTCACTCCCTCCCTCTCTTTCTCTATCTCTGTTTCTCTCTCTCCCACTCTCTATCTCTGTGTCTGTGTCTCTGTCTCTTTCTCTGTCTCTCTGTCTCAGTCTGTCGGTCTGTGTGTCTCTCACTTTCTCTCTCTCTCTCTGTCTCTCTCTCTCTCTCTCTCTCTCTGTCTCTCTCTCTCTCTCTCTCTTTCTCTCTGTATGTCTGTCTCTCTCTCTCTGTCTCTGTCTCTCTCTGTCTCTCTCTGTCTCTCTCTGTCTCTCTCTCTCTCTGTCTGTCTGTCTGTCTGTCTGTCTGTCTGTCTGTCTCTCTCTCTCTCTCTCTCTCTCTCTCTTTCTCTTTCTTTCTATTTCGTTCTCTTCCCCTCTGGCTCTATCTGCTTTGCTTCCGTTCACAGACATAAGCCCTACAAAAATGTTAATCGAATAAATTCGGTTTCACGATTCCATTTTTCAAGGAACCTTGAACTTCATGCTCAATTAATTTTATCCTGTCCCATCTTAACGCTGTCTCCTTTATCCTTTCCGCGATCATGCTTTGTGTGTCATCCATTATGTCTTCTCTTCGTGTTACGCCCCACCCCCTCCCTCTCGTCGCTCCACACCCCCTCTCCACTTCTGTTATCTCCCTTTTTACATTTAGTCAAGTTTTGACTAAATGTTTTAACGTAGAGGGGGGAGTCGAGACGAGGGTTGTGGTGTATGTGTGTGTGTGTGTGTGTGTGTGTGTGTCTGTCTGTCTGTCTGTCTGTCTGTCTGTGTGTGTGTGTAGAGCGATTCAGACCAAACTACTGGACCGATCTTTATGAAATTTGACATGAGAGTTCCTGGGTATGATATCCCCGGACGTGTTTTTCGTTTTTTCGATAAATACCTTTGATGACGTCATATCCGGCTTTTTCTAAAAGTTGAGGCGGCACTGTCACACCCTCATTTTTCAATCAAATTGATTGAAATTTTGGCCCAGCAATCTTCGACGAAGACCGGACTTCGGCATTGCATTTTAGCTTGGTGGCTTAAACATTAATTAATGACTTTGGTCATTAAAAATCTGAAAAATGTAAAAAAAATGTTTTTTTATAAAACGATCCAAATTTACGTTCATCTTATTTTTCATCATTTTCTGATTCAAAAAACATAAATATGTGATATTCGGATTAAAAACAAGCTCTGAAAATTAAAAATATAAAATTTATGATCAAAATTAAATTTCCGAAATCGTTTTTAAAACTATTTAATCTTATTCCTTGTTGGTTCCTGATTCCAAAAACATATAGATATGATATGTTTGGATTAAAAACACGCTCAGAAAGTTAAAACGAAGAGAGGTACAGTAAAGCGTGCTATGAAGCACAGCGCAACCGCTGCCGCGCCAAACAGGCTTCGTCACTTTCACTGCCTTTTGCACTAGCGGCGGACTACGTTCAGTTTCATTCTGTGAGTTCCACAGCTTGACTAAATGTAGTAATTTCGCCTTACGCGACTTGTTTTATTTGTATTTCTCTTATCCTTTTCGCTTTGCACATTTTTATTGTTACAATTATTAACTAGCTGCATGGGTATCCCTTTTTCCTGCTTCTCAGTTTCTCTGTCTCTGTTATTTGTATATTATATTTGTCATTATGTACGTGAATATAAACGTTCGTGTGCTGTTTGCCTAGCTGTTCATTTTTTGTTTTCGTTTGTATGTCTGTGTTTTTATGTGTGTTCGGCGATTTGTTTGTCTGTTTGTTTGTGTGTTTGGTTGTGTGTAGTTGTGTGCTTGTTTGTAGTTTTATGCTGACAGTGTTCTTTTCCGTTTATACTTACGTACGATATTGTGTATCCATGTAAACCAAAATGTGTTAATTGTGTTCATGTTTGCTTTTACGCTTTGTATTGACAAAAATAGATTTTGAAAGCAGGACTGTTTGTAAAAGTGTTAGGCTTCGTTAAAAACAATCTGGCTCTGGCTCTTTCATTTTCAATTTCACAGTGAATTGATTGTATCAGATCTTATTCTGCGTGATTGGTCCTTGCTCCTGTACCATTTCTTTATCGAAGCACAACCATAAACTCCACCCCGCCCCCGCCCCCTTTTTTGTTTGTTAACCAAACGCTGCAAGCTTTTCCAAATTGACAGTGGCTGCTTTAAACAGGTCAAACTATGGTGAATGGAAGCGAAGATTTCTGAGAAAGTAAAACTTCTTCTTCTTCGGCGTTCCAGGATTTTTGGCCTCAGGTCAGACTTCAAGTTTTGTAGCTTGAATAAAGCTGGTGGTCAGGATCAGGGAGTCTTTGGTGCCCCAGAGTTGCTCCTGCAGTGTGGCACCTTGTGGCCAGTGATCTGTTCTGGCTTCCTGGTGGAGCGGGCAGGTCTGCAGGATGTGCTCCGGGGTACGTGGGCCTGTTTCGCACGGGCAGTTCGGTGTGTGCGACAGACCAAGGTGGTGCATGTGGGCACGCAGTCGACAGTGTCCAGTCCGTAGGCGGAAGAGGATGGTCTGCTGATGGCGCTGTAGGTTGGGCATCTGATCATCAGATGGCAGGCTGTGTTGGGCATTCCAGGTGGTTTGGTAGTGTCTTTTCACCAGGGTTTTGGCTTCACTGTAAGAGACTGTTGGTCTTGTCTGCTCCAGATGGCTGCCAGTCTTGGCCAGTCTGTCCGCTTCCTCGTTCCCTGAGAGGCCACAGTGAGCAGGGATCCACTGGACAGCGACGTTTGTGCTCTGGGAGAGAGTACAAAGAAGACGCTGGGTGTCTCGTTCCAGCTGCTCTTTGGGCGACTGCAGGCTTTGGACGGCGGATCTGCAGTCGGTCAGGAAGACGGCGTGAGAGGGTGGGTGTTCGCTGACCAGGCTAACTGCTTCTCTGAGAGCGGTGAGTTCTGCCCGGTAGTTGGATGACAGCTCTCCGGCAGGCAGGGATCTTGAAAGGGTGTGTCCGTCTGGGTAGCGTACCAGGATCCCGCTTCCTCCGTTTTTGATGGCACCATCTGAGGACCCGTCAGTGTAGATGTGAGTCCATACTGAGGCGTTGTAGTCCTGGTGCATCATCTCCAGCGTGAGGTTCTTGAGGACTGCGTCCTGCTGCTCTCTCTTGCTGGTCACTCCTGGCATGTCAGTAACAAAGAGCACCTTGCTGAGCTGGCTGTTCCACTCTTCAGCGTCTTGGAGGGGCTCTTGTTCTTCAGGGGTGCGTGGTAGGAAGCTGGTTTGGGTTCTCTCTAGCTGCTTGGCCAGATGGTTGAAACTGCTTCTTTTCAGCCTGTTCTTCGTCAGCTGTTGGGTGTGCTGGTGTGCTGGGTGAGAGGGGAGTCGTTGCAGCTTCTCGTACTGCACGATGACCTTCTCTTCTCGTCGGTGGTCCAGGGAAGGGAGTCTGGTGGTGGCTTCAAGGGCGTGTATGGGCGTAGTTTTCAGTCCCCCTGTGATGATGCGCATGCTTGCGTTCTGCACTTTGTTGAGCCGGCTGGTGTTGCTCTTCGCAGCTGTGGCCCAGGCTGCTGCTCCATACTCCATCACAGGGCGGACGTGTCCCGTATACACCTGTCTGAGGATGTTGCTGCTGGCTCCCCACTTTGTGCCAGTCAGTTTCTTCATGATGGAGAGTCTTCTTGTAGCCCTCTTCTCCGCCTCTTTGATGTGTGGGTTCCAGGTGAGTTTCTTGTCTAGCTTGATACCTAGGTAGGTAGGGGTGTCTTCCTGTGGTATTGCCTGGTTGTTGATGGTCAGTTGGAGGGTCTCTTTGGAATTGGAGAGGGAGAAGCAGGTGGCTACGGTGAAAGTAAAACAACTAATAATAAGCCTGTCTGTTAACGGGTTGAAATGATTCCGAATCAGTGAAGAATTTGATTTCATCAGCGTTGGAGAGAGAGAGAGAGAGAGAGAGAGAGAGAGAGAGAGAGAGAGAGAGAGAGAGAGAGAGAGAGAGAGAGAGAGAGGGGGGGGAAGAGAGAGAGAGAGAGAAAGAGAGAGAGAGTGGCTAAATAGTGTGTGTGTGTGTGTTGGGAGGGGGGGAGTTGGGAAGTGTGTGTGATTTGTTTGGGTGGATGAAAGTGGATACAAAAACAAAAGCAAAATAAAATATTAATAATAAAAGAGGTAGAGACACAAATTGACAGCTGTTGCAAATCTAAGGAAATACCTCAGCACAATAGATCCATCATACAGAGCCAGCAAAGCGACGAGTCAAAAACACAGAATCCAATGTCAAAACATGCACTCAGATATAACAAAATCACAAGGAACACAACAAAGGCAACACAACAAACAAAAACCCTATCTGTAACCACAACACGAGAAACTTTAGCGGCAACACCTCGGAAAGCTGGAAAAGGAATTATATATAAACCCTCGACCTGCCTCGCCGATTCCAGACATATTTTTACGCCGAAATGATCGGGGGAAAATAGCTCGTGTTTGCAGCATTCCGTATCACTCCACATACACAGGCGGCGCGTGCGAGACTCGTGATGCACACCATATGCACGTGCGCTATGGGGAATGCGTCTGTGCAGTGTGCGTGAAGACAGCGGGCAAGTTTCAGCGGCGTCCCTAGTCACTAGAGTCAGACTAGACTTCGCTGAAATGTGGTCCTATCGAACCCAATGACGTCACTCTGGTTTCTCTACGTCGACTCCCGTACTGCTTCGAGTTTGTTTGGTTAAAAAAAATGCAGTCACTGCTTTTCTTTGAGAACCTTCCCCAAAAAGACTGAAATTGACAGAATGCGTCATCAAATTATGTTAGTTCAACATGTGTGTTTGAAATCATACCGAATTTATGTTACTTTCACCTTTATATTCGTGTTTGTATAAGTATGTACGATGTCGAGTGCAATTTTATGTTCAAAACCAATTTTAGACGATGAAAACTAGTTTTAGGCTTTTTGTGCTATATGAGTGCACGAATTATCTCTCAGATGTCATTATCAACCTGACCCCCTAACATTCGTGTGACGACGGCCATTTTGGCTGACTACGGTCCGACCACACCAGTTTCAGCGAAGCGACCAGAATAACGCAGTTGACTGAACAAAAGACTAGAGTGGGATCACTGAAACTTGCTGAGTGTGTATGGAAGGCCTTCCTGCTTCGTAACCGTGTGCAGCGGATAACGTCAGCTTTGGATGACAACTCCAGATTGCTACACTCCTTTGATCTGTCACGTTGCACTTGCTTCAGATTATTCCTTCGTATCGCTTTTTGTCGGGTTCTTTTCTTCTTTTTCGTCAACTCTGTTTGATTGTTGGGTGAGGTGTTGAAAGGTGTTAGTTATGAGGTGTTAAAAGGTGTTAGTTATGAGAAATGTGAGCTATTCTTCCCGATATAAAAACCAACCATGCGTGTGTGTTCGTCTGTGTGTCTGTGTCACAGTGTCAGTGGCTGTGTGTGTGTGTGTGTGTGTGTGTGTATGTGTGTGAGTGTGTGTGTGTGTGTGTGTGTGTGTGTGTGTGAATGGGTGTGTGTGTTTGTGTGAGTGTGTGTGTGAGT
>NC_090245.1:110308892-110321392 GCF_037325665.1 Littorina saxatilis
GTTTCACCACTGTGTCTGGCTGTGACCTCGTATTGCAATGAGAGGCTGCACGTGTTTCACCACTGTGTCTGGCTGTGACCTCGTATTGCAATGAGAGGCTGCACGTGTTTCACCACTGTGTCTGGCTGTGACCTCGTATTGCAATGAGAGGCTGCACGTGTTTCACCACTGTGTCTGGCTGTGACCTCGTATTGCAATGAGAGGCTGCACGTGTTTCACCACTGTGTCTGGCTGTGACCTCGTATTGCAATGAGAGGCTGCACGTGTTTCACCACTGTGTCTGGCTGTGACCTCGTATTGCAATGAGAGGCTGCACGTGTTTCACCACTGTGTCTGCCTGTGACCTCGTATTGCAATGAGAGGCTGCACGTGTTTCACCACTGTGTCTGGCTGTGACCTCGTATTGCAATGAGAGGCTGCACGTGTTTCACCACTGTGTCTGGCTGTGACCTCGTATTGCAATGAGAGGCTGCACGTGTTTCACCACTGTGTCTGGCTGTGACTTCGTATTGCAATGAGAGGCTGCACGTGTTTCACCACTGTGTCTGGCTGTGACCTCGTATTGCAATGAGAGGCTGCACGTGTTTCACCACTGTGTCTGGCTGTGACCTCGTATTGCAATGAGAGGCTGCACGTGTTTCACCACTGTGTCTGGCTGTGACCTCGTATTGCAATGAGAGGCTGCACGTGTTTCACCACTGTGTCTGGCTGTGACCTCGTAGTGCAATGAGAGGCTGCACGTGTTTCACCACTGTGTCTGGCTGTGACCTCGTATTGCAATGAGAGGCTGCACGTGTTTCACCACTGTGTCTGGCTGTGACCTCGTATTGCAATGAGAGGCTGCACGTGTTTCACCACTGTGTCTGGCTGTGACCTCGTATTGCAATGAGAGGCTGCACGTGTTTCACCACTGTGTCTGGCTGTGACCTCGTATTGCAATGAGAAGCTGCACGTATTTCACCACTGTGTCTGGCTGTGACCTCGTATTGCAATGAGAGGCTGCACGTGTTTCACCACTGTGTCTGGCTGTGACCTCGTATTGCAATGAGAAGCTGCACGTGTTTCACCACTGTGTCTGGCTGTGACCTCGTATTGCAATGAGAGGCTGCACGTGTTTCACCACTGTGTCTGGCTGTGACCTCGTATTGCAATGAGAAGCTGCACGTGTTTCACCACTGTGTCTGGCTGTGACCTCGTATTGCAATGAGAGGCTGCACGTGTTTCACCACTGTGTCTGGCTGTGACCTCGTATTGCAATGAGAAGCTGCACGTGTTTCACCACTGTGTCTGGCTGTGACCTCTAATTGCAATGAGAGGCTGCACGTGTTTCACCACTGTGTCTGCCTGTGACCTCGTATTGCAATGAGAAGCTGCACGTGTTTCACCACTGTGTCTGGCTGTGACCTCGTATTGCAATGAGAAGCTGCACGTGTTTCACCACTGTGTCTGGCTGTGACCTCGTATTGCAATGAGAAGCTGCACGTGTTTCACCACTGTGTCTGGCTGTGACCTCGTATTGCAATGAGAGGCTGCACGTGTTTCACCACAGTGACTGTCTCACTGATGCAGATATCAAATTATAGTCGAAAACAACAACAAGTATTTTAACCTACGTGCGTGCGAGGGGGGGGGGGGGAGAGAGAGAGAGAGAGAGAGAGAGAGAGAGAGAGAGAGAGAGAGAGAGAGAGAGAGAGAGAGAGAGAGAGAGACAGAGAGAGAGACAGACAGACACAGACGCAGACACAGAGAGACAGAGAGACAGACAGAGACAGAGACGGACACAGAGAGACACAGAGAGAGAGAGAGAGAGAGAGAGAGAGAGAGAGAGAGAGAGAGACAGACAGACAGACAGACAGACAGTCAGACAGACAGACAGACACAGACGCAGACACAGAGAGACAGCGAGACAGACAGAGACAGAGACGAACACAGAAAGACAGAGAGACACAGAGAGACAGAGAGAGAGAGAGAGAGAGAGAGAGAGAGAGAGAGAGAGAGAGAGAGAGACAGAGAGAGAGAGACAGACACATACGCAGACACAGAGAGACAGAGAGACAGACAGAGACAGAGACGAACACAGAGAGACAGAGAGACACAGAGAGACACAGAGAGATCAAATCAAATCAAATCAAATCAAATTTTATTTTAGGAGGGTTGTGGCATAAGCAATATAAACGAGCTTCTTTTCAGCCAGCCCTCGCCCAGAGAGGGACTATTCTAATCTTAAATACATATATACATATATACAAACGTAAAACAATTACAAAAGATAAGCATGACAGTAAAAAAAATAAACAAAATGAAAATAAAAAAGGCAGAAAAACTATTCACATGACTATAATTATACACGTTGTAGGCTATACATACATTCTTGCGTTATGAAACACTGATGCTTTATGGACAGATATGATCAATATGAAAATAATCAGAACGAAGTCTTCCATCACTGTGACTTTTCGTAATTTGACATTAAATGTAATGAGAGGTGTTTTTTGAAAGTATTGAGACTTGTTGGGACTCGAACTGATTCCGGGAGAGAATTCCACAAAACGCTGCCAGAATAAGCTAAACTTGATTTAAAGAGATCTATCCGCGGAATAGGGACGTTGAATTTTCGGCTTGGTTTGGCTTTAAATTTTGCAATGAAAGCACTCGGTGCATGGCCGGAAAGGATTTTGTGAAGGAGCACGCCTTTATTTGATTTAAATCTTTCTTTTAAGGGCAAAATCTTAAGTTTTTTATAATCGTCCAAAACAAGACTGGATTGTTTTAATAGAACTGATTTTAGTGCTCGTCTGTGTAGACTATACAGTGGTTTTAAAATGTTTGCACTGGCTGAGTCCCAGATGGTCGAACAATAATCCGTGATGGTTTGTATGTATGCATTATAAAATAATAACCTTGAGTGTGGATCAAGAAAGTGCTTTATTCTGTTCAACAAATATATTTTCCTCGACATGGTTTTACACAACGATCTAACATGATGGGTCCAAGATAAATTATTATCGATATTTACTCCCAAAACTTTGTGATCTCCTACTTCCGCTATTACATCGTTGCCAATTAATAAGGAATGAGGATTATTCTTGATGTTTTGTCTTTTTTGCCTTGTTATAATTAACATGTATTTGGTCTTTTGGGGGTGAAAACTCATGTGGTTGTATTCCGTCCAATTAATGAGATCATCTACACTGTTCTGCAATGATAAATAAACTTTGTATAATTTTTTATCAGAAGTGTGTATGGTCGTATCATCAGCAAAGAGTTCACAATCATCATTAACACTAAAAGGAAGATCGTTAATATACAGAGAGAAAAGAAGTGGCCCAAGGACAGAACCCTGGGGGACTCCATATAACACCGGTCTTTTATTTGACAAAGTGGAATTCACGCAGACGGATTGCTCTCGTCCGGCTAAGAAAGATGAGAGGAGGCATAGGGTTTGGGGTGACAATCTATACTCAGCTAATTTTCTTAAAAGTAACTCATGATTAATGACGTCGAATGCTTTTGCAAAATCGACGAATAGGACACCACAGAGTTCATTATTATTAATGTTGCTAAGTAAGTTTTCAAGAAGGTTTATTAATGCTGTGTGGCACGAATTATTTTCTCTGAAGCCTGACTGATTTGAATGAATAAGGTCGTATTTGTTCAAATGTGCGGCCAAGTGTGTATATATGTGTTTTTCAAGTGGTTTGGATAAAACAGAGAGAGAGAGAGAGAGAGAGAGAGAGAGAGAGAGAGAGAGAGAGAGAGAGAGAGAGAGAGAGAGAGAGAGAGAGAGAGAGAGAGAGAGATGATGATGGAACTTTATTTTTCAAGGATAGAGGTTTAAGTCGACGCCTTTTCTTACAACCGGTCCTTACTTCTAATACAAATATCTAATAAATGATAAACAAGTAAAGCAACATGACAAATAAACAAAGTAAACGAACGAACCAGCAAACAATCGACAAGTAAGCAAACAAGCAAATAGAGAGAGAGAGAGAGAGAGAGAGAGAGAGAGAGAGAGAGAGAGAGAGAGAGAGAGAGAGAGAGAGAGAGAGAGAGAGAGAGAGAGAGAGAGAGAGAGAGAGAGAGAGAGAGAGAGAGAGAGAGAGATGCTTGTCAAAAATGTATTTGACACATTTTCCTGATTCTTTACAGCAAGTGTTGGAACCGTAGGCTGCAAAAAAGTCAATTGTTCTTGCTCCGCCAGACCACATGAGTCACTCAGTCAGTCAAGGTAATGTTTCCACCGACAGTTATGTGTACGTTAGTGTTGGCGTGGGGGAAGCTAATGGTGCGTGGTGACAGAAACACATTACTTTTCACTGCCAGCTACCAACATATCGCTCGCTCTTCTGCCCGCTCTCCTTACTCCTTCAACCAGAGATAGTGGAAAAGTAGAGTGTCTCTGCTACTACCTCATTCATTCTCCTCTTTTGGCCACTTTTTTGTTTTACTGCAAGCATTTGTACTCGCACGCATTTATAGTTTAGTGACTATTTTTACAGCAAGCATTTCTAGTCTTGTCACTATTTTTACAGCAAGCATTTCTAGTCTTGTCACTATTTTTACTGCAAGCATTTCTAGTCTTGTCACTATTTTTACTGCAAGCATTTCTAGTCTTGTCACTATTTTTACTGCAAGCATTTCTAGTCTTGTCACTATTTGTACTGCAAGCATTAAGTTTGTACTCACAAGCATTTCTAGTTTTGTGACTATTTTTACTGCAAGCATTTCTAGTCTTGTCACTATTTTTACTGCAAGCATTAATTTTGTACTCACAAGCATTTCTAGTTTTGTGACTATTTTTACTGCAAAATCAAAAAACAAGAAAGGTAGGTTGTACCGGCCCCCGTAGCACAGTGGCTAGCGCATCGGGCTGCGGGCCGGGAGATCGTGGGTTCGAATCCCATCAGGGTCATGTGGATTTTCGGGATACGGTCGGCTCCTACCCACTATGGTTCCTATGGGAAGGCTGGGATCACACAGCCAAGTGTCATTCACTTAACGAATGCGACTTTGAGGGTGCTCAGGTTCTGTATACCTGACCAACACCGCAGGTGCGGCAATTCTCTGGCCTGGTTGACGCCAGGATATATTATGACAGTAAGCGTAGAATGCTGCCCTGTCACGTAGTCTCAAACCAAATTGGAAATCCAAAGCATCATCATTATAATCATCCTCATCTCATTAATCCTCCAAAATATAAATTGTCCTTGCTCTTGTGGCCCTTCATGCCCGGAGCTCTTATGGTGACCTTGGTCTCAGTGTTCCTGTTCGATCCTTCCCTGAATAGTAGTTCTGCTGTCAGTCTGCAACGTGTGACGTTCTGGGGGGTCGACGAAGGGACGTGGTGGCGGTCTGCTCTCTGGAGGGGACGCTCACTCAGTCTGGCTCCGCGACTTAAAGTCAATGTCGTTTGTAGGGGGCATAGTAGGTAGTGGGCTGCGTCCGTTAGATCGGGACAGACCCACTACTGAACACCGTCGAAGTGACTCAGCAGAACCGCAGCGACCCGACATCCCTCCCTGGAGCGTCTGTAAAATCGACAAGTCTGGCAGAGGAACGAAATTCAGAGGTGGTTGGAGCAGCGAGTGCAGGGACGGGGCGGTGTGAGAGCACAACGGGACAAAGGAACAGGTGTAAAGAAAAAAAAAATGAAAAAAAGGTAGGTTGTTGGAACGTTTGTTATTGACAAAACAATACATTCACAGATATTTCGACACAACAGTCTTTTAAGTGAACAGACAAACAAATATTCACACAAAACTTATTTTGATAGTTCTATCAGTTTACGTCCACTCGTCAAGAAGCCGAGCGAATGAATGATTGTATGATGAAATGATTTCAATGATTTAATCGTGAGTGCAGAATAATGTGACTGGGTGAGACATGAAGCCTGTGCTGCGACTTCTGTCTTGTGTGTGGCGCACGTTAAATGTCAAAGCAGCACCGCCCTGATATGGCCCTTCGTGGTCGGCTGGGCGTTAAGCAAACAAACAAACAAAATCGTGAGTGTGTGTGTGTGTGTGTGTGTGTGTGTGTGTGTGTGTGTGTGTGTGTGTGTGTGTGTGTGTGTGTGTGTGTGTGTGTGTTTGTGCTTGTCCTCAAGTTTCTGACCCAACAGGTTTACCATATAGTCATTGCCTTCGCATTCCCGTTGCTCCTTGCTTCTTTCTCCTGTCTTATCGCTACAGGTTTAGTCTGATTGAATCGCCCCCAGTCTGTGTCTTGTCTGTGTCTTGTCTGTGCTGTCTTTTCCTTGCCGTCCTACTTATCTGACGTTATGTTTATTTCAACGTACCCCCTGTACAAACGCGATCTTTCCTGCAGTTGTTCATTTTTATTCTGTTATTCGATTATAAATGAATGTGCTTTCCAGTGTTTTGTCATGTTTACGTTTTCGTACCTGTGTACACAAACTAAAGAGAAATAAATAAATAGATAGATAAATGAATAAATAAATAAATTAATAAAAAAATAGATACAAAAACCAAATAAATGTATATGTGTAGAACATTGGCAGAAGTCCGCCGGACAAATCATTCCAAACTTAATAATTAGCATAAACACTTTTTATTAAGCACTTTACACGTTCAAATAGCTATACCTAGGATTGCTTTACAAACATTACAATTACGGTGGACATTACAATTCAAAAGAATTACGAGTCTAAAAAGTATCACAGCGCAGGAACACTTGACAAAACTAAATTGTTAGAACGTTCTCACTGCCGCAAGAGCATAACAGTAATGTAACTCTCGCCTGCTGTTGTCCATCTTATACATGGTGAAAGCTTCGTACCTCCAGCATAATAGGTTGTAAGCACGATGTGTTAACTAGCATACGCACTCTGTGACACGCACACAGCCAGCTCGTCACACAAACACAGGTGCAAACACATTCACACGCACACACACATACACACCCACACACACACAAACACACACACACACGCACACATACACACACACACACACACACACACACACACACACACACACACATGCACACATATATGTATACACACACATAGCACATCAGAAAACACTTCACCCCCTCACTCAGCATACACCCGACAAAAACACCAGCAACTCATCGTACATCAAGTCATGTATGTTCCCTAACCATCGTTTGATGTGTCTTTATAGCTGTGCCGAACTCTGCATTCACACGTGCTCCACGTCTGAGTATGCACAGCTCCACAAAAATGGCACTCTGCAAACAATCTTTCCCTGCAGTTCCCGGTGCACATTTTGCACTTACCTGCGGCCTTTGACCTTTGCCTTTCCAGCCTCTATTGTGTTCCTTCGAAACAGCAAAGTGGTGATTGGATAACGTAAGCGCGGAAGAAGTAGCGAGGAAAACAACCGGAAGTAAAGATGCAGGGGCCCCAGTGCTCATCCGGGTCTTTTTATATCAGCTTACATGAAGACGTATATAATGATCTGATTTACGTTGTTCAATGTGAAGAATGGAGGACTGGTGATGTTCTCAGTGTTGGCGACAAGAGGGAGTCAACAGCAAGTCTGGAAGGAGGAGAAGGAGGAGGAAGAGGAGGAGGAGGAGGAAGAGGAGGAGGAGGAGGAAGAGGAGGAGGAGGAGGAAGAGGAGGCGGAAGAGAAAGAGGAAGAGGAGGAAGAGGAGGGGGAAGAGGAGGAGGCGGAAGAGGAGGAAGAGGAGGCGGAAGAGGAGGAAGAGGAGGCGGAGGAGGAGGAGGAAGAGAAGGAAGAGGAGGGGGAAGAGGAGGAGGCGGAGGAAGAGGAGAAGGAGGCGGAAGAGGAGGAAGAGGAGGCGGCGGAGAAAGAGGAAGAGGAGGAAGAGGAGGAAGAGGAGGGGGAAGAGAAGGAGGCGGAAGAGGAGGAAGAGGAGGCGGAAGAGGAGGAAGAGGAGGCGGAGGAGGAGGAGGAAGAGAAGGAAGAGGAGGGGGAAGAGGAGGAGGCGGAGGAAGAGGAGGAGGAGGAGAAAGAGGAGGGGGAAGAGGAGGGGGAAGAGGAGGGGGAAGAGGAGGAGGCGGAAGAGGAGGAAGAGGAGGAAGAGGAGGAAGAGGAGGCGGAGGAGGAGGAGGAAGAGGAGGAAGAGGAGGGGGAAGAGGAGGAGGAAGAGGAGGGGGAAGAGGAGGAGGAGGAAGAGGAGGGGGAAGAGGAGGGGGAAGAGGAGGAGGAGGAAGAGGAGGAGGAGGAGGCGGAAGAAGAGGAAGAGGAGGCGGAGGAGAAAGAGGAAAAGGAGGAGGCGGAGGAGGAGGAAGAGGAGGCGGAGGAGGAGGCGGAGGAGGAGGCGGAAGAGGAGGAAGAGGAGGCGGAGGAGGAGGAGGCGGAGGAGGAGTAAGAGGAGGCGGAGGAAGAGGAGGAGGAGGAGGAGGAAGAGAAGGAAGAGGAGGAAGAAGAGGAGGAAGAGGAGGGGGAAGAGAAGGAGGAAGAGGAGGGGGAAGAGGAGGAGGAAGTGGAGGAGGAGGAGGAGGAGGAAGAGGAGGGGGAAGAGGAGGAAGAGGAGGGGGAAGAGGAGGAGGAGGAGGAAGAGGAGGGGGAGGAGGAGGAGGAGGAAGAGGAGGGGGAAGAGGAGGAGGAGGAGAAAGAGGAGGGGGAAGAGGAGGAGGAGAAGGAAGAGGAGGGGGAAGAGGAGGAGGAGGAGGAAGAGGAGGGGGAAGAGGAGGAGGAGGAGAAAGAGGAGGGGGAAGAGGAGGAGGAGGAGGAGGGGGAAGAGGAGGAGGAGGAGGAAGAGGAGGGGGAAGAGGAGGAAGAGGAGGAAGAGGAGGGGGAAGAGGAGGAGGAGGAGGAAGAGGAGGGGGAAGAGGAGGAGGAGGAGAAAGAGGAGGGGGAAGAGGAGGAGGAGGGGGAGGAGGAGGAGGAGGAGGAAGAGGAGGGGGAAGAGGAGGAGGAGGGGGAAGAGGAGGAGAAGGAGAAAGAGGAGGAGGAAGAGGAGGAGGAGGGGGAAGAGGAGGAGGAGGAGGAAGAGGAGGGGGAAGAGGAGGAAGAGGAGGGGGAAGAGGAGGAGGAGGAGGAAGAGGAGGGGGAGGAGGAGGAGGAGGAAGAGGAGGGGGAAGAGGAGGAGGAGGAGAAAGAGGAGGGGGAAGAGGAGGAGGAGAAGGAAGAGGAGGGGGAAGAGGAGGAGGAGGAGGAAGAGGAGGGGGAAGAGGAGGAGGAGGAGAAAGAGGAGGGGGAAGAGGAGGAGGAGGGGGAAGAGGAGGAGGAGGGGGAAGAGGAGGAGGAGGGGGAAGAGGAGGAGGAGGAGGAAGAGGAGGGGGAAGAGGAAGAGGAGGGGGAAGAGGAGGAGGAGGAGGAAGAGGAGGGGGAAGAGGAGGAGGAGGAGAAAGAGGAGGGGGAAGAGGAGGAGGAGGAGGAAGAGGAGGGGGAAGAGGAGGAGGAGGAGGAAGAGGAGGAGGAGGAGGAAGAGGAGGGGGAAGAGGAGGAGGAGGAGGAAGAGGAGGAGGAAGAGGAGGGGGAAGAGGAGGGGGAAGAGGAGGAAAAGGAGGAGGAAGAGGAAGAGGAGGGGGAAGAGGAGGAAAAGGAGGAGGAAGAGGAAGAGGAGGGGGAAGAGGAGGGGGAAGAGGAGGGGGAGGAGGAAGAGGAGGAAGAGGAGGAGGAGGAGGAAGAGGAGGAAGAGGAGGAAGAGGAGGGGAAATAGGAGGAGGCGGAAGAGGAGGAAGAGGAGGCGGAAGAGGAGGAAGAGGAGGCGGAGGAGGAGGAGGAAGAGAAGGAAGAGGAGGGGGAAGAGGAGGAGGAGAAAGAGGAGGAAGAGGAGGAGGAAGAGGAGGAGGAGGGGGAAGAGGAGGAGGAGGAGGAAGAGGAGGGGGAAGAGGAGGGGGAAGAGGAGGAAGAGGAGGGGGAAGAGGAGGAAGAGGAGGGGGAAGAGGAGGAGAAAGAGGAGGAAGAGGAGGAGGAAGAGGAGGAGGAGGAAGAGGAGGGGAAGAGGAGGAAGAGGAGGGGGAAGAGGAGGAGGAGGAAGAGGAGGGGGAAGAGGAGGAGGCGGAAGAGGAGGAAGAGGAGGCGGAAGAGGAGGAAGAGGAGGAAGAGGAGGCGGAGGAGGAGGAGGAGGAGGAAGAGAAGGAAGAGAAGGAAGGGGAGGGGGAAGAGGAGGAGGCGGAGGAAGAGGAGGAGGCGGAGGAAGAGGAGGAGGCGGAGGAAGAGGCGGAGGAAGAGGAGGGGGAAGAGGAGGAGGAGGAAGAGGAGGGGGAGGAGGGGGAAGAGGAGGAGGAGAAAGAGGAGGGGGAAGAGGAGGAAGAGGAGGAGGAGGAAGAGGAGGAGGAGGCGGAAGAGGAGGAGGAAGAGGAGGAAGCGGAAGAGGAGGAAGAGGAGGGGGAAGAAGAGGAGGAATAGGAAGAGGAGGGGGAAGAGGAGGAAGAGGAGGAGGAGGAAGAGGAGGAAGAGGAAGGGGAAGAGGAGGAGGAGAAAGAGGAGGAAGAGGACGGGGAAGAGGAGGAGGAAGAGGAGGAAGAGGAGGCGGAGGAGGAAGAGGAGGGAGAAGAGGGAGAAGAGGAGGAGGAAGAGGATGAGGAAGAGGATGAGGAAGAGGAGGCGGAGGAGGAAGAGGAAGAGGAGGGGGAAGAGGAGGAGGAAGAGGAGGAGGAAGAGGAGGGGGAAAATGAGGGGAAGAGGAGGAAGAGAACATATACACAGACGACGTAGAAGAAGACGAAACTAGTAACAGCAAAATGATGATGAAAACATACCAACCACAATGTCGTTTTAAACCGCTCGGCGTAAATGATACAGCTGTAAGTATAGCAGCTTCGAAATCATAACATTAATCGGTACTCCCCCTACCCCCTTCCATCCCCCACACACCCCTCCACACACACACAAACATATTGGAAGAATAGGAAGTGTTACATTAACAATTGCTGTGCTTGCCCTTGAGTAGCTGTAAGATTCTGTGATGGCTTATATAAATTCTGGAGGATGTAATTTTGGTGCTATAAAGAACCGACGCGCTCACAAAACAAAACGAACACTAGAATTAGAAAATTAATTAAAGTTTATTGTGAATATGTCGATGTCATAGTAATTCGGAATCAGCTCATAATATCAATATATAAAAGGCTAAACATAAATCTATGGAGAGGCTAAGTAACCTATATCGGAGCGTGGCGGAAAAACTAATCTAAGTTTAGAAAGTGAATTAAAGCTAAAATGTGAAGTAGAAAGGACTAGCTTGAGTGAGAGTGCAGAACAGTAAAGTGTGAAGCGTGGAGCATGGAGCGAGAAGCGCGGAGCGAGAAGCGCGGAGCGCGGAGCGGTGAGCGAGAAGCGCGGAGCGGTGGAAACTGATAGAAAAGAAAAAACTAAACTTAGAATTCGAAACATCAAACTAAACATCAAAGGTGTCCTAAAAACATAATCAAAGGTGTCCTAAAAACATAAACATCAAAGATGGACGACAAAATGGCGGCCGAAACAAGATGGCGGCAAATCAATAAAAAATCACCAAGACAAAAATATGTTAGAAAAACCCTACATAGAATAAACGTAGGACACAGAAACGGAAAGAAAACAAAGAAACGGACAGAAGACACAGAAACGGACAGAAGACAAAGAAACGGACAGAAGACACAACAAACAAAGATTCGAAACGAAAATTACACGAATTCGGTAAATAAAAGAAACATAGTCAGAAATGGATACTCGCCTTTGACAGCATCAATAATCTAAAACAGACTCAAGGCGAGCAACTGAACCTGAACTACAAAATAACTTAAAACAAAACTGGAGGCTGGCAGAAAACACTGGGCCCCGGAACAGAGCAAAAAAATCTATCTATCCTAAAACATCTTGTTCCGTGAACGGCTTCCCAGTAAGTGACGACGAATACAGGCTATCCACCACAGAGGTGAACTAAAAATACTGCGCGTTACTACAATATTACTGTTGCAAAACATGCGTCCCGTGCTCTCCGGGGAAAACTCCATAGGCTGTCCAGCGTGAGCCATACAGGCACATGAAATTAATATCAGAAAAACGCCGGCCACACTACCTTGTTTATAAATTAGTTCGTTACAATATTCAACGTCACTAAAACAAAACAAAGTTCGTACCAGGACGCTCACACTCAATAAAGAAAAACAAAAGACAAAGAGCGAGCTAGACCCGCACACGAACCTACAGAGGTGGCTGCAAAATGGGAACAAATAGGGGCAAAAGTGAAATAAGATAACAAAAGTGAAAGAACAAAAAGGGGAAGCCACCACCACGGAAAGTCGCATGCGAGTCAAGCTAGAAGCATGACTAAAAAAACACAAGCAAAACAAAAGAATCTAGATACACAGAAGGCTCCTTAGCAGGGGCATTCACAATTGCTAAGAAGAAACAGAGAATCCTTTTTATACATTCGCTTGAAATATTAGCCTACTTCCTGTTCCAGACAAATTCCCGACAAAGTTCATCAGTCTCAGGCCGGCATCGTTTCATGAACAGTTTTTTGACAGCAGACCGGCCATTTCATAAAGTATACACGTCACAGTGACGTCATTTAACAGGGGAGACAAAACGAGCGCGTAAGACACGACAATTACA
>NC_090245.1:110328892-110331392 GCF_037325665.1 Littorina saxatilis
TATCTATATGTTTTTGGAATCAGAAACCGACAAGGAATAAGATATAATTGTTTTTAAATCGATTTCGAAAATTTAATTTTGATCATAATTTTTATATTTTTAATTTTCAGAGCTTGTTTTTAATCCGAATATAACATACTTATATGTTTTAGGAATAAGAAATTGATGAAGAATAAGATGAACGTAAATTTGGATCGTTTTACAAAAAAACTAATTTTAATTACAATTTTCAGATTTGTAATGACCAAAGTCATTAATTAATGTTTAAGCCACCAAGCTGAAATGCAATACCAAAGTTCGGCCTTTGTCGAAGATTGCTTAGCCAAAATTTCAATCAATTTGATTGAAAAATGAGGGTGTGACAGTGCTGCCGCAACTTTTACAAAAAGCCGGATATGACGTCATCAAAGACATCGAAAAAATGAAAAAATTTCTGGGGATATCATACCCAGGATTTCTCATGTAAAATTTCATAAAGATCGGTCCAGTAGTTTACTCTGAATCGCTCTACACACACACACACACACACACACACACACACACACACACACACACACACACACACACACACAGACACACACACACACACACACACACACACACACACACACACACACACACATACACCACGACCCTCGTCTCGATTCCCCCTCTATGTTAAAACATTTAGTCAAAACTTGACTAAATGTAAACAAGTCGCGTAAGGCGAAAATACAACATTTAGTCAAGTAGCTGTCGAACTCACAGAATGAAACTGAACGCAATGCCATTTTTCAGCAAGACCGTATACTCGTAGCATCGTCAGTCCACCGCTCATGGCAAAGGCAGTGAAATTGACAAGAAGAGCGGGGTAGTAGTTGCGCTAAGAAGGATAGCACGCTTTTCTGTACCTCTCTTTGTTTTAACTTTGTGAGCGTGTTTTTAATCCAAACATATCATATCTATATGTTTTTGGAATCAGGAACCGACAAGGAATAAGATGAAATTGTTTTTAAATTGATTTCGACAATTTAATTTTGATAATAATTTTTATATATTTAATTTTCAGAGCTTGTTTTTAATCCAAATATAACATATTTATATGTTTTTGGAATCAGAAAATGATGGAGAATAAGATGAACGTAAATTTGGATCGTTTTATAATTTTTTTTTTTTTACAATTTTCAGATTTTTAATGACCAAAGTCATTAATTAATTTTTAAGCCACCAAGCTGAAATGCAATACCAAAGTCCGGGCTTCGTCGAAGACTACTTGACCAAAATTTCAACCAATTTGGTTGAAAAATGAGGGCGTGACAGTGCCGCCTCAACTTTCACGAAAAGCCGGATATGACGTCATCAAAGACATTTATCAAAAAAATGGAAAAAACGTTCGGGGATTTCATACCCAGAAACTCTCATGTCAAATTTCATAAAGATCGGTCCAGTAGTTTAGTCTGAATCGCTCTACACACACACACAGACACACACACACAGACACACACACACACGCACGCACGCACGCACGCACATACACCACGACCCTCGTCTCGATTCCCCCCTCTACGTTAAAACATTTAGTCAAAACTTGACTAAATGTAAAAAAGAACAAGTCGCGTAAGGCGAAAATACAACATTTAGTCAAGCTGTCGAACTCACAGAATGAAACTGAACGCAATGCAATTTTTCAGCAAGACCGTATACTCGTAGCATCGTCAGTCCACCGCTCGTGGCAAATGCAGTGAAATTGACAAGAAGAGCGGGGTAGTAGTTGCGCTGAGAAGGATAGCACGCTTTTCTGTACCTCTCTTCGTTTTAACTTTCTGAGCGTGTTTTTAATCCAAGCATTTTTTTTCTTTTTTTTCTTTTAAGGTTTTAATCCGAACATATTATATCTATATAATTTTGGAATCAGGAACCGACAAGGAATAAGATGAAAGTGTTTTTAAGTTGATTTCGAAAATTTAATTTTGATCATAATTTGTATATGTTTAATTTTCAGAGCTTGTTTTTAATCCAAATATAACATATTTATATGTTTTTGGAATCAGAAAATGATGAAGAATAAGATGAACGTAAATTTGGATCGTTTTATAATTATTTTTTTTTTACAATTTTCAGATTTTTAATGACCAAAGTCATAAATTAATTTTTAAACCACCAAGCTGAAATGCAATACCGAAGTCCGGCCTTCGTCGAAGATTGCTTGGCCAAAATTTCAATCAATTTGATTGAAAAATGAGGGTGTGACAGTGCTGCCTCAACTTTTACAAAAAGCCAGATATGACGTCATCAAAGGTATTTATCGAAAACAAGAAAAAATGTCCGGGGATATCATTCCCAGAAACTCTCATGTAAAATTTCATAAAGATTGGTCCGGTAGTTTGGTCTGAATCGCTCTACACACACACACACGCACAGACACACACACACACACACACACAGACACACACACACACACACACACACACACACACACACACACACACACACACACCACGACCCTCGTCTCGATTCCCCC
>NC_090245.1:110336392-110338892 GCF_037325665.1 Littorina saxatilis
CAGAAAAGAGGAAAGAATGAAGCTACACAATCTTCTGCTCAGAGAAACAAGAGGGGAATATCTTCTGATCAGAGGGAAAAAAGGAGAACATTCTCGACGATGCGTTCTATCCCGGGGGAAAGCACTTGGTACTGCTTCATGTGTGGCACCAACTCCCCTGAGAACATGATACAGTGCCAGAGGTGCACACAGTGGGCACACGAGGACTGCGCTGACAGCAGCGGACAAAAGGACTTCGAAATCTGTACTTAGCAATTTTTGTGTGTCTGCAAAATCAGTTCTTAAATCTGTTCTTAGTTATTTGCTTTGAGACTTTATGCGTAATGATTTTTACATTTAGTCAATTGGGCAGGTAGCCCTTTTATATCTATTTGTCAACAGAAGAGGGGTACAAATGAAGCTGCGAAATTTCGTAGTACTGCTTCATGTGTGGCACCAACTCCCCTGAGGATATGTTATAGTGCCAGAAGTGCACACAGTAATCACACGATGACTGCGCTGACAGTAGAAGACAAAGGACATTGTCTGCGAAATCGGTTCTTTGCTTATTTTTCCCTCTTTTTTTTAAGGTTTTGTTTTTCAGTCCTTTTTAGACCTAGCCCTTATTTATCTTTTTGTTTTACATTTAAGGCTTAAATTGTTATCCGATTTGTTATTTCCTTGGTAAAAATTAAAATATGATGTTGAAATAAAGACATTTACATAAAATGGTTTAATCAAAATGTTATGACGTATTTATTTATCTTGTGTGTGTGGCAATGTGTGCTTGTTTGTGTGTGAATGAGAGTGTGTGGGTGTATATGTGTGTGTGTGCGTGAGACACAGACAGAGCTAGAAAGAGAGTCAGGGTGTGTTTGTATGTGTTCCGAGTTTGACAACACAGTGTTCCACTTTACACACCCATGCGTCCAACCTGGAACATATGCAGACATTTTCCCCGAGTACGCAGTACTAGGGTCCAACAGACTTTAATTGTGTGTGTGTGTGTGTGTGTGTGTGTGTGTGTCTGTCTCGACTTAACAGCTTATTGCTGGGAAACTACTGGGCGCAGTTCGTTCAAAAGTTGATACACTAACTTGATAATAGGTCCGATTGATCGTATTAAAGCTTCATAATGTTACCTGGGACCTAAATGCGAAATAAATCACAAAAGCCACTCTTAACGGTGGGAGTTTTTGCGGTGGGAGGCTGGTCGCTTTGCGAACAGCCTGAACTAAAGGGGAGACTTGAGCGGCGAACACGTCACGCAGTGACGAGAAAAGCATGATGTCAGTGCAAGCCAGACAACGGGTGGGGAAATGGTCTCGGCAAAGAAATTACAATGCAGGGTTTGGTCTCGGTGAAAGAGAGACAGAGAGCACGAGAGAGTCTATGGCCAAAGTGATCCGGGTTCGATTCATTTTGTGCACATGTGTTAGTGTTACTGTTTGTGTGTGTGTGTGTGTGTGTGTGTGTGTTTGTGTGTGTGTGTGTGTGTGTGTGTGTGTGTGTGTGTGTGTGTGTGTGCATGAGTCTGTACTCGTGTGTGTGTGTGTGTGTGTGTGTATGTGTGTGTGTGTGTTTGTGTGTGTGTGTGTGTGTAAGAAAGAAAGAGAGAGAGGGAGGGAGTGAGGGAGAGAGAGTGTGAGTGTGTGTGTGTGTGTGTGTGTGTGTGTGTGTGTGTGTGTGTGTGTGTGTGTGTGTGTGTGTGTGTGTGTGTGTGTGTGTGAATGTCTGAGGAGTACTCGGGTCCAGCGCGAGCGTTTTTTATTATTATGATCAGTCTGATGAGTTGCGTGACTTTTATTTTATTTTATGTGGTTCGTTTTTTACACCCCCGGTATAGGGGTGTGTATAGGATTCGGTCGATGTGTTTGTTTGTTTGTTTGTTTGTGTGTGTGTTTGTGTTCGCATATAGATCTCAAGAATGAACGGACCGATCGTCACCAAACTTGGTGAACAGGTTCTATACATGCCTGAGACGGTCCTTACAAATATTGGGACCAGTCAAACACACGGTTAGAGAGTTATTGGTGGATTAAGATTCTACAAGGACTTATAGAGGGACATATTAATGGTCAAAGGGAAATAACCTTCTCAGTTGGTGGCAGTGAGAATGGTAAGGACGGGGGTGTTTTTCCTACCTCGGAGGAATTTCTTGTTTACTAATAGAGTCTAGTATGTGACAATATAAAGAACGCTTTGCAATATCAATTATTTTGTCTGGTACGGCTGTTTCTCCTTAACTGTTCCAGGTTTAGCGACTTTCCCCTAATTGCCACGATCGAAAACTCCTAATAAACGAACTTTGGAAATAACTCTGTGGGATTGCTATGGAAATAACTCTGTGGGATTGCTATGGGTTGTGAAAGAGTGAATACTCTTGCTTTTTGTGAGGCAAGCTTTCTATAATTATATACACGTGCTCCTTGTCCACGTGTTACAGACACACAGTTTGACTCAATCAAAACAACATTATTCACGCTTTCACAACATTACCCCGAATGGCTTTGCCGCGAGG
>NC_090245.1:110343892-110348892 GCF_037325665.1 Littorina saxatilis
TAGTTGACCCTAGCCCATCGCCACAAAAAGAAAAATATTGCCGTACAAGATAACATGCACCAACAAGGCAAACAAGTCGCGTAAGGCAAAATTACTACATTTAGTCAAGCTGTGGAACTCACAGAATGAAACTGAACGCACTGCATTTTTTCACAATGACCGTAGTCCGTAGAAGGCAGTGAACTTGACGAGCCTGTTTAGCGCGGTAGTGGTTGCGCTGTGCTGCATAGCACGCTTTTCTGTACCTCTCTTCGTTGGAACTTTCTGATCGTGTTTTTAATCCAAACATATCATATCTATATGTTTTTGGAATCAGGAACCGACAAGGAATAAGATAAAATTGTTTTTAAATCATTTCGGAAATTTTATTTTAATCATAGATTTTATATTTTTAATTTTCAGACCTTGTTTTTAATCCGAATATGAAATATTTATATGTTTTTTGAATCAGACAATGACGAAGAATAAGATGAACGTAATTTTGGATCGTTTTATAAAAACAAAATTTTAATTGCAATTTTCAGATTGTTAATGACCAAAGTCATAAATTAAATGTTAAGCCTCCAAACTGAAATGCAATACCAAAGTCCGGCCTTCGTCGAAGATTGCTTGGCTAATATTTCAATCAATTTTATTGACAAATGAGGGTGTGACAGTTCCGCCTCAACGTCTACAAAAAGTCGGATATGACGTCATCAAAGACATTTATCGAAAAAAATCAAAACATCTGGGGATATCATACCCAGGAACTCTCATGTAAAATGTCATAAAGATCGGTCCAGTAGTTTACTCTGAATCGCTCTACACACACACACGCACAGACACACACACACACACACACACAGACACACACACACATACATACACTTAAAAAAACCATAATGATTTATGTTGTTGTTTATGTACATGTATGTGTCTTATAAACCTAAATGGTTTCATGACAATAAACTATATTCTTATTCTTATTCTTATTCATACACCACGACCCTCTTCTCGATTCCCCCTCTATGTTAAAACATTTAGTCAAAACTTGACTAAATGTAAAAAGGGAGGAAAAAATAAATGTATAAATCCACACATTTATTTAAGTTTGCCTCAGCCACTTGCTATCGCACCAAAACCAAGTCATCAATAACTTTGAAGATGAAAGCCAAACCTTGTACCAATCTACCCACCCGCACAACAAGCCAAACAAATAAACAAATTGTAATCCAGGGCTGCACCGACGTCGCGTGTGAGAAGTGAGAGGGAGGGACTTCCAAAATAGTTGAGTGCAGTAACTTGAGTGGCCAGGCGTAACGCACACAACGCCCCCCCCCCCCCCCCCCCGGCAATGAAGCAAGCAACAACCAAGTTTCACCCATTTCCTTGATCCCAGCCCACCCTTACATCATCCGCATGATATTACACACACAAATGGAGCAAATGACACACCACGGAAAGCGAAATGATACGGCGCACGTGCAAGACGTATTAACGGTATTTTGTTAAGTGTAGTAATCAGAGATTGTTCGCTGCTGTATAGCTGGCTTTCCGCCATGATCCATTACTTCCGGAAACCGGTAGGGAAAAGGGAGATCACCTTGCCGGAACAGCTGTTTTGGATAGGAGAGCGAATCAGCTTGCGTAATGTAGAACGTACGTTCATAGGTGTATTGTGGCATTGGCCGACATTCCCTCTGATGTAAACGTTTACGTTACACACCTCCGGTCAGTTCAGGCTTGGCCACGGGACTAGAACATCCTTCAACCTGACGTCAAAAAAATATCAAACTTTATTGTCCCATTGCTGGTAAATTCGGCTCGCTTCCTCCCAGTGGAAAGCGTGTTTAGGTGTTTTCAGCCACCTGAAATTATGGCAAAAAGACCGAGGTCTTTTACGTACCACAGTGGTGACACGATGATGGAACATGGATACCGTCTCTGAGTCTGCAGGTAAAGTTGACCCGTGTCCGCCCCGGCCCGGATTCCAACCCGTGACCCTTGGATGACAAGACCAACTGACCAATAACCACACACACACACACACAGACACACACACAGACACACACAGACACACACAGACACACACACACACACACAACACACACAGACACACACTCACACACACACACACACACACAAAAACACACACACACACACACACACACACACACACACACACACACACATAAATACAAGCGCGCGCACAGAGACCAGAAGACCGAGAGAGACCGAAATACAGACAGAAAGAGATTGCTCAAATGACACCTTCTTTCACTTGTCATAAATGATATTCATGGGATCTTTGTTCCGAACGTCATCAAGTCATGCATACCGACTCGACCACATCTATCAAGCTCTGCTGGATCCAACAAACAAATGCATGTATGTATTTCTGTTCCCGCAAACAATTCAGAAATATAAAAAATACAAGTTATGCTAGCGACATATCTTTTGATGGAAAAGACGCACTGAGATCAAGAAGGGAGCCACAGAATGAGTAAAAAGGAAGTAAATCATAATTGCATCGCTTTTATCAAATAGGTTCAGCCAGGGAATGTTCACAAAGCAGGCGAGATGCGCACTCTGCAATGCAGAATGATCAAAAGCAGTCAGAACAGAGTACAGATTTATGTATAAACACAAGATGTCTCGATTGTGTAGAAAGTGACCTGACTTCACTGCACTTACAGAGTTTAATACCCCCTTCAAATGATATTTTCATATGATAATCTTTTCACGTATGTATTTAGTTATTGATTGATTGATGGATTTAATGCTTGCTTGCATGATTGATTGATTGATTGAGAGATAGATTGATTGACAGATTGCTTGCTTGATGGCTTGATTGATTGATTAAGTCATGTATTTTTTTATTAAGTCATTTGCTTCATTTCCTTATTTATTTAATTTTGTTAGTTTTATGTATTTTTTTAATATATTAATATGGTTCATTTTTTGGTTGATTTGATTGATGTATCCATTCATTTGTTTATTCACTAAATTATTAATCAATTCATATCTTTGTTTGTTTGTTTTGTGTGTTGTGCCGACTCCCTTTCCTTGTCTCTGCCCGCTTAACCCGTGATTTGTAAAAATGTAAAACAATTTACAAATCACGGGGCGTGAAATGTCGCGACAATGGGATGGGGGCGAAATGGAATGCGGTGAAACGGCATGGCGGCCAAATGGGATATGGTGTCAAAATGGGATGTCGCGCTATTGTTATGACATGATATAGCTATTCTGATGAACACGTGGGGGAATTCGGGGGCTGTGATTGGATGGTCTCTTCCGATCATCAAAGCATAATGCTACGGAAGTCGGCCATTTTTCTCAATATCCAAAAGCATATTGTCAATAACAAAGACGCATGGTTCCGGTTTCTTCCACGTGTATAAAGTACACGCATACCTCGCCAGGTTTGTTTCTGTGACTAGTCGACAGACGATGCCATTTTGCTTTGTGTGTGTTTTTGTTGTTGCTTACTGTACATGACATACATTACGTGTATAATCCAGTTCTTTAACCTTCGCCGGTCGTCGTGGGTTCGTGTGGACCCAGAAGGGTGTTTAATTGCAAATATCTCTTTAAATCAGTTGGAATTTTTTTATGAGCTTTTAAGAATGCCTCAGACACCTAAAAAGCTCTTATATCCTAACAGATCATTAAATTTCAGCGAAAAGTATTTTGAAAAACAAAGGTCAAATTTAGACTACACACGGAAGACATCGTGGGGCCGTGCGGACCCATGTTTCTCAAACTGAAGGAACTTGCATAAAAACTAGGGAGAGAACTAGGGCTCTAAACATCATTTTCTACGATCTGTTTAATTTTGGAGTTAATAAGCAAGTCGCGTGGAGCGAAATTAATACATAACAATGTGGGTCCGCACGGCCCCACGATGTCTACAGGAGGGTATTCACGTTTTTCCTTTTTTGAGAAAATTAGTCCGCACGGTAATAATTAAATTAATAATTTAATTTAATTACTTCTCGCGGAAATTTAACCACGGCGTCTACGGAAGGGGATGCACGTTTTTGCTTCTTTGGAAAGCATGGGTCTACGGAAGGGTATGCATAGTTTTCCTTCTTTGAGAAGCATGGGTCCGCACGGCCCCACGATGTCTTCCGTGTGTAGTCGATAAGCCGGTCGGGCGAAGGTTAACAGGCAACAAACCTTGCAAATTTCCAGAAGCTGCAATCTGAAGCGACCTATCTCTGATTCTAGCAGACGATCTCTCCAATGTTTAACACAAAATCAGCAAACTCTCCTGCCACATAGAACGTCCATTGTATAGTGCAATGTTGAAATGAAGTTACCGGTCTGAAACATTTAGTCGTTTCTTCTGAGACAATCCCTGTTCTCTTATCATCTACAGATTTACCGCAGTCTTCACCACGCGAATTCCCAACAGAAGTCATACTTTCGAACATACAATGTACGTAGGCAAGCATGATACGTCATGACGTCATATGATTCCTAGCATATTGACGTAATGCTAAACATCCGGTTATCTCGAGTTGTCTCCGTAATACATGTCCGTGGGTTTGTCAATGTTCGGTTATTTCCGTGGCTTCATGCGGAAAGGGAACCGTTGTCTGCTATCAACGACATGGACCATTCTGGTACTTGTTGCTGACAAAAACATGATTTTAACACAGAATTTAATGTCAGAATAGCTATATAAACGCTATTGTGTTTTCATCGTAGCAATAGGGTCCGATATTTAGACTCGAACAAGTAGGCCTATAATGCGACTCGTCTTCGACTCGTCGGCATTATACTTGTCTCGTCTAAATATCGGACCCTATTGCTACGATGAAAACACAATAGCTGTTATTAGTAAAATGACGCTTGGCTTGTGAAATGTCGCGAAAATGGGATGGGGCAAAAAATGCGACGGCGGCAAAATGGGATTGCACCAAAATGGGATGTGGAACTAAAACCACCCCCACCACTCAGCGTAGAGGTTCTAAACAAGAACAATTAATAACAATAAAAGGCATGCATTACTT
>NC_090245.1:110353892-110356392 GCF_037325665.1 Littorina saxatilis
GTAACGAAGTACGTCAAGACGTATGTGTCTCATCATATAAGATGTTTGGTGGCTTATTGTCAAACCCGCTCTTTGAAAGTTTTGGTAATATTCATGACGATAGTTCTGATCAGTTTGAATTGTTACCGAGATCCAGTTGCTGATGATCAAAGAATGAAACGACAACAGCTTAGTTTTTGACGACAGACGAATGTAGAATCCAAAACAAGAAAGGTATGTTTTTTGGAACGTAATATTTCTAACAAAACAAAACGTTACGGTCACTGATCTTCGACCCAACGGTCTTTAAAGTGGACTGACAGACAAACACTAACAGTGGAACACCTCCTCCAACACTAACAGTGGAACACCTCCTCCAACACTGTCCAATCCACCAGAAACTACGAGCAGAAACATGGCCTGCGGACACACCAGTTCAGGAGAAGATCTTCGGCATCCTGCGGAGTCTTCGCTGTACTGCAAACTCCATCAGAAGTTCCGGAGTTCCTGTCTGAGCGATCGAGAAGAGCCAAACACTATAATACAGAAAATAACCGTATTTGACAATTTTCCAGAAGCTGACTCAGAAGACACAAGCGAGTCAAGAAGACAGACCAATGTATCACACGGACTTCATCTCCACACACACACACTCTCTGTTTGTCTGTCTTCCTTGGGCTCTGTCTGTCTCTCTGTCTCTCTGTCTGTCTCTCTGTCTCTCTGTCTGTCTCTCTGTCTCTCTGTCTGTCTGTCTTGCTTGGGCTCTGTCTCTCTCCCTCTCTCTCTGTCTGTCTCTCTGTCTCTCTGTCTGTCTCTCTGTCTGTCTCTCTGTCATTCTATCTCTCTGTCTCTCTATCTCTCTGTGTCTCTGTCTCTCTATGTGTCTCTCTGTCTGTCTCTCTCTCTCTCTGTGTCTCTCCCCCCTCTCTCTCTCTCTCCCTCTCTCTATCTCCCCTCTCTCTCTCCCAACCCGAATCATGACCACCCTCGCTGTGGCTCAGGCAGCCAATACCAGAGGCCGGTCACTGCAAGCCCAGTGAGACCAGATCGAAGGTCCATCCGTGGCCTGCACAGCGTCAGACGAGGGAGGTCAAGCAAGAAATGACTGATGACTGACCGAGGTGACCGGAGACGGACCAGACGCGAAAATGCCCATTGGCCGGAGGTGTAGATTGCATCAGCTGGACTGCTTGGGCCCCTAAATCACGTCCACTGACCTATACGTTGTCATGGCTTTGGATGGTTTGTGTTTTGTGTGGTTGTGGAGTTGTTGTTAGAGTGGGGGGGGGAGTGGGGGGAGTGGGAGGCGGGGGAGTCGTGTGTATTGTGATTGTGATTCGGCATTTTACATTTAGTCAAGTTTTTTTCTTTGTGTTGGGGAAGTCATGAGAGAGGGGGGTGGGGGAGGGAAGGAGGGGGGGGGCGAGAGAGGGAGAGAAACATATAGTGTGTGTGTGTGTGTGTGTGCGTGTGTGCGTGCGTGCGTGCGTGCGTGTGTGTGTGTGTGTGTGTGTGTGTGTGTGTGTGCGTGTGTGTGAGAGTCCTTGCCCACGCCCACGACACCTCTAGTCTTAAAAAAAAAGGTATTGTTCAGTTCTTGTTGTGTGTATTTGTTTTGTTAATGTAATATATTATGTAAGTCTGGTTTACCGATTTTCCAAGACTTTTTTCAACCTGTTTTCTTATTTTTGCTTCTCGTTTGTTTCCGCACAAGAATCTGTTTTGTAACTTTCCCTTTGTCCTGATTTTCTTCCATTCGATTTAGAATTAAATTCTCATGGCTGGCTCAACTGATTGTAACCAAGTAGTCCTTTATCTGTAAAGATTGGCTACAAAACACGAGGCCAGTCGTGCGGGTTGCTTCACATTGGTGAGGACAAAGTCTAATCAAGGAAATAAATAGTTGATCGAAAAGAGTCAATTTGGAACACGCAGCTTAATATTCGAACATGGTCCAGTCATTCTTGGATTCTCCCGAGTCGATACCTATAGTCATCAGGTGCAATCTGCTAATATCGAAATTAGATAATTAACACAGTCACGGACATTAATTTTTTTTTGTATACGGGTTTATCTCATTACTGCACTAGTTTGACCGATTTGTGAACAAAAAAGATTACTTCGGTTGCACGTACTGTATTTATCAATCAATATGAAGCTTATATAGCGCGTATTCCGTGGGTACAGTTCTAAGCGCTTGTCGAAGAGTTGTCAACACAGGACTAACAAAGAAACTAACATCTACAGACGGACACGAACCCTATCACACACTAGCAAACCCTGATAAACATACAACAAACAACTGTTTAACAACAATATACACATCAATAGCTAGGTCCAAACAAAATAATATTAAGCACAAAGAAAACACCTCTCACAGAGCACAGCACAAGAATGTATTTTGGGGCACAACACATCACGTCGAACATGAAAGTCGCAGCCAGCTACGGGAAGAACTGAGTCTTCAACCTACTCTTGAACGCGTCAAGAGAGGGGCTCTGGCGAAGCTCAAGCGGCAGGG
>NC_090245.1:110358892-110383267 GCF_037325665.1 Littorina saxatilis
GAGACAGTTATCAAGGCCTTTTGTCCATTGTTCAGATATTCTTTGGCAATAATTCCGCAGACTTCTTGTCAACAGTTTCGGAGACCCTTGTCACCCAATCTGAAGACTCATCGTCAAAATTACTGGAGACGCACTGCCAACGGTTGAAGAGACCACTTATATATGATTTATTAGAAACAGTAATATCTTAGCCCAAATGCGCTGACCGCACAGCCAAGCTGAAGCTGCAGGAGGCGTCTTCTGGAAACATAACTTCTCTTCTTTGCCTGCCAAGCGTCAGACATCTCGTTTTGGACATCAGCATCACGTGACAGTGACGTATTGGCGGGATCATCTGATAATGCCGACAGTGGGTTACCGAGACGCGGCCAGATCATTAATTCGCCTTGGTTTGGAAAGAATAGAACTTTCTTTGCTTTTGATTGTCTTTGTGTGGTATTGTGTGAGACAACCAAGGAAGCCGGGCAGTCTGCTTGTCAAATGACGTGTGTCTTTCAGCTCTTTGTGTGTCTCCTTTCTGGACATGTTCGTGTTAAAATAGCTCGCTAGTGTTATAAAACTGACAATTATAGCCACCGCTGTTCTATTGATTGCATAAGAAAATCAGTTACAGATAATTTATGTATCTCATTATTATTACTATCTCTTTAGGAATTGGTGTACAAAGAGATAGTTGTTGCCTACCTCTGGTGATCAACACAATCCAAAATCAGATGACTGGTAACGTTCCAACAGTCACAATCTCAAAACTAGAATAGGTCGTTGATGGGTCAATCTACTTGTCAATGTTTTGTTATGTCCAAAAATTAAACGGTCCATTAACTTATCATTCTTTTTTTTTTAAATCTTATGATGAACATTTTTGTTCGAATAGTCCACACTGATGGGAAACATAGACATAGACATAGAACACTTTATTATCTCAACGAGAAACTCAGGTGTAAACGGATAGCGATGTAAGTCCTGTGCCGTTACATAGCCATACATGTTTTCCATGTCGTTGTCTTTGTGCAAAATTCCATCTGCTTGGAAAACTTCTTGCATTGTGCCAGTGCCGAAGAAGCCTAAGGTGTCATGTCTGAATGACTATAGGCCTGTAGCTCTCACTTCTCACATTATGAAAGTTTTTGAAAGACTGGTGTTGACTGTTTTGAAGGTCCAAGTTGCTGCTTTTCAAGATTCTTTGCAGTTTGCATACAGGGCCAAAGTAGGGGTTGATGATGCACTATTGTTTATGTTACATTCTGTGTACACACATCTGGAGAAGAGCTCTGCTTGTGTTAGAGTTATGTTTTTTGATTTTTCTTCTGCCTTTCAGACTATTCAGCCTCATCTTCTGGCTCAGAAGTTACAAAACATGTCGTTGCATCATAGTACAGTGAAATGGATTCTGGATTATTTAGTAGATAGACCACAGTTTGTACGATGGAATGGTACTTTTACATCTGACATGATTAACACTTTCACCGGAGCACCACAAGGAACAGTTTTGTCACCTTTTTTGTTCACCCTGTATACATCTGATTTTAAAGTACAAGGAGAGTCATGTCATCTTCAGAAATTTTCTGACGACTCTGCCGTGGTTGGTAGTATTCTTGATGGTGATGAGAGCTTGTATAGAGAACGTATTGATGATTTTGTGTCTTGGTGTGATTCCAACTTTTTAGTATTAAACGCAAGCAAGACGAAGGAAATGATTTTTGATTTTCGCAAAAAGAAAAACACTGTCCATCCTGTAGTCATCAAAGGTGATGCGATTGAGATAGTCAGCGAGTACAAGTATTTAGGTGTAGTTCTAGATAACAAGCTAAGCTGGTTTAATCATGTTGATGCTGTTTTTAAGAAGACGCAGTCAAGATTGTTTTTCCTGCGCAAGCTGAGATCATTCCATGTGTGTAACAAGATGCTGTACATGTTTTATCAGAGTATGGTGTGCAGTGTGATGGTGTTTGCATCAGTGTGTTGGGGAGGGAATGCCACTGCAAGGGACACTGGCAGGCTGAACAGGCTGATAAAGAAAGCAAGTTCTACTGTAGGCCAGAGCCTTGACACCCTTGAAGTCCTTGTCGAAAGAAGGCTTGCCAGTAAGTCCAGAGCTATTCTGTTCGACCCAGGGCATCCCCTCCACGACGCACTGATGGATCTCCGCATCACACGGAACGCTCGGTTTCTCATGCCTAGGTGTCGAACGGAGCGTTTTCGGCGTTCTTTTCTTCCTGCAGCTGTGAGATATTTTAACAGCAACCGAGCCATCGTCCTGGCCACAGACTATCAGTGATGCCTTTTAAATGTACCTCTTAGTGATAGATTTAATATGATTTGATGACTGTTTGACCTTTGATCATAACTAATGCTGTGAAAATGAGCTCTAGCTTTGTTGTGATGGTGTTGACACTATATTTTGCCCAATTGAGTCTAACTACCTGATGGCTAATCTACTGTGATACCTGTGATAACTGATGATGATTACTGTTATTGGTTTTTATGTGTTTGGTTGGTCTCTTCCTTGGTAGTGCAATAGCGTTAATTATGGATTGTTGTTATCATCATTTACATAAAAACTTATCTGTTAATCCAAACAATGATATAATTACTGTGATGTTCTTAACTACACTTTAACATGGAATGTATGTATGTATGTATGTATGTATGTAGGTATGTATGTAGGTATGTATGTAGGTATGTATGTAGGTATGTATGTAGGCATGTATGCATGTGTATTGGTGTGTCGGCGTGTCAGGTGTGCAAGGAAAAAGGGTATTTTTATATCATGGGTTTTATGAATTTTCTTCTTTTATTCTTTTATAGTTATTAATTAATGACCTATATGTGCTGATGACTAAATTAATTTCCTTTGTTGGATCAATAAAATGTTATGAGTTATGAGTTATGAGTTATGAGTTATGTGGACCAGGTACATCACACTGTCCGTCGTTCAAGGGAGCAAGCGCAAATAAGCACACTGCATGGGTATGGGGATATGCAGCTCAAGGAAAAAAACATCAACAATATCATCTTAGACACGAAATACATCTTCATAATAAACTTTAGGTAAAGCTAGCAACGTTGTCGTTAGTGTGGTTGTCAGGCCTGTTCTCAACGTTGTTATTACTTTTAACACAGTATTTACTTGTTGCTCGCCGTTAACTGTGTATTTGATTGTCATGTTTCTGTATGTTAAACTCTTATTTGTTTATTACATACTATTCATGAGTTTTTTTGATCATGTCCCAAAGAAATTACTTACTCTTGTTTCAAATTAATGTCCGTGTGCATTTACAGCGATTATTTCCCTTTGTTTTTTTCTGAGTCAGTCCAAGAGACCTGATGAGCCATTGCGAGAACAGGTGTTTGCCTATCGTTTTGGTTGGAACGGAAGTATTATATTGAGTAGACAACACAACGCATGTTCTAATGAGAATTGGTGATTTGTGCCAGAAACTGATGTTTTTGTTTTTTGACTGTTTGTGCGTTGTAAGATCAGCATGTGAACAGACCTTGCAAACAGTTTCAAACCACGCACAATAGTTGGTTTGCCAATGCACTGCGTTCATTCCATCTTACAAAAAAACAACTTCTGAGACTGATACCGTGCACAAGTTATTTGTCTGCTACTGTCCACCTCTTGGAAAATCGATATTTTTTCAAGTCCTATCTGTGTCTTCCTTTGCAGTTCCCCCAATGATCCGTGTGTTACAAGAGCTCAGTCTCTTAACAAAGAACTGTTTTAAATTCACCCCGATTGAGCCTGACACAATGCTGGCTGGCTGGTCGCCACGAAGAGCAGACTATCAAAACATGCCGTTGGGAAAAAAGTATTGACACTTTTGACACACTGGTCTTCAGACTCCAATAGGGTACAAGTGCGGAAGAGAAGAGCATTGACGAGAGATGGGTGTGTGTGTGGGGGGGGGGGGGGGTGGGGGGTGGAACGGTTAGAGGAAGTGCGCGGAGGGAGTGGGGGGAAAGTAAAGGGAGGAGACGAGAGGACGGAAGGAGGGAAATAGTGGTGAGAACATGCGGGAGAGAGAGAGAGGGCAGAAGGGGGTGAAAAAAGAGAGAGGAAGGAGGCAGGAGAGGGTGAATAGAGAGAGAGAGAGAGAGAGAGAGAGAGAGAGAGAGAGAGAGAGAGAGAAAGAGAGATAGACAGACAGGCAGAGAAAGACAGAGAGAGAAAGAGAGAAAGATAGAGAGAGAGAGAGAGAGAGAGAGACAGAGAGAGACAGAGAAACAGAAAGGGAGAAAGAGAGGGAGAGAGAGAAAAAGAGAGAGACAGACAGACAGACAGAGAGAGAGAGACAGAGAGAGACAGACAGACAGACAGAGAGAGAGAGACAGAGAGGGAGAAAGAGAGAGGGAGATAGAGTGAAAGAGAGAGAGAGGGAAAGAGAAAGAGAGAGAGAAAGAGAGAGAAAGAGACAGACAGAGAGACAGACAGAGACAGAGACAGAGACAGAGAGAGATACGATTCGAGAAGAAGAGAGAGGGGAAGAGGATTATAGAGTGAAGAAATAAAGTAATAATGGAGTGGACGAGGGGGAACAAGGAGGATTAGTAGGGTGGACAGAAGCCTGGAAAGGACAAGAAAAAGGACGTGAGGAAGAGAACACGAGCAGACAGGGAGCGGAGGAGAAGGATTGAAAGTCAGACTCAATGTCTGCACAACTAAATGCCTTCCCAAAGGTCGCCAGTCATACACCCTAAAGCCAGGCAATATTCCGCTTTTCCGCCAGTTAGGTCACATCCAGATGAAATACTTTTCATTTGATAACGGACGAGGATTCTTTTTTTTCTGCGGTGTTCGTGTTTACGTTGCGTAGTCGAGTGGTACTCCACTAAGACTGACTAACGATTTGTCTGGTGGGCCGAATCCGAGGGATGGTATTCTGTTTTCCTTGTCTGGTGGGCCGCCCGTCACTGACTGTTGTCTGTTTTATCCAGAATCATCGTGGGACACACAGTCTGTGTCTGGTGGTCGGGGTACCAGCCGGCCGTATAACAGTACGTGATGCGCATTCTTGTTTTTTAACTTTATTCATCTCACCCAGAGTCACTTTCTTATATTTCGTATTCTTGTTGGTTAGTTTGCCTTGGTATTTGTGATTGGCTTGGCTTGGTTTGGCTCGACATCAAAGTTCATGTCGACTATCTGTTTGTCTGTCTGACTGTGTCAAGATGATGAGAGATAACCTTCTTCAACTACTTAGCCACTTAATTGTCACCGTCTGTCTATCTGTCTGTCTGTCTGTCTGTCTGTCTGTCTGTCTGTCTGTCTGTCTGCCTGTCTATCTATCTGTCTCTTTGTCTGTCTGCCTGTCTGTATCTCTCTGTCTGCCTGTCTGCATGCCTGTCTGTCTTGTCTGTCTTTGCTTGTGTTCGTGTATTTATCCATGCAGCAGACGTGTGGCTTTGTTTGTTCATGCCTCTCTCTCTCTCTCTCTCTCTCTCTCTCTCTCTCTCTCTCTCTCTCTCTCTCTCTCTCTCTCTCTCACCCCCTCTCTCTCCCTCTCTCTCTCTCTCTCTCACCCCCTCTCTCCCCCCTCTCTCTCTCTTCCTCTGTCTCTATCTTTGTCTTTCTGTCTGTCTGCCTGCGTGTCTGTCTGTTTATCTGTATGTTTGTCTGCCTGTCTGTCTGTCTCTGTCTGTCTGTATGTCTGTCTGTCTCTGTCTTTCTATTTCGCTCCCTATTTATCTGTGTTCAGACACACTAACACACTGACACACTGACACACTAACACACTGACACACAGACACACTGACACACAGACACACAGATACACTGACACACAGACACACTGACACACATACACACCGACACACTGACACACTGACACACTGACACACAGACACACTGACACACAGACACACTGACACACCGACACACAGACACACACACACAGACACACAAACACACTGACACACTGACACACAGACACACTGACACACTAACACACATACACACTGACACACAGACACACTGACACACAGACACACAGACACACAGACACACTGACACACAGACACACAGACATACAGACACACTGACACACAGACACACTGACACACAGACACACTGACACACAGACACACAGACACACAGACATACAGACACACTAACACACTGACACACTGACACACTAACACACTGACACACAGACACACTGACACACTGACACACAGATGTGACAGACAGACATACAAGACTGTACCCAACCCGTCTTCTTGGTCAAAGCCATCACAGAAACCACTAGTCCTACACTCACACACATACACTCTTAAAAAAAAGTTAAGGATCACTTTTTTACAAGCACACCACAGAAAACAGACAAGACCGAATTCTTTCATTTTAAAACAATTATATAATTGAACAACCAAGGAGTAATGACAAACAAAGCAAAGATCGAACACGGCAGCGACAATTTAGCTAGAGTGTGTCAAACGTGACAACCCTCGAAAATGGAATTCACAACAATGTGAATCAGTGTCAATAACGCGTGTGCCCTCCGTTGTGTGCCAGGCATTCAACACATTGTTGGCGCATGGAGTGGATAAGGTTGCATATGAATGCTCTTGCAGCTCCATTCCACTCCTGCTGGAGCCATTGCAGCAGTTGACCCAGATTGGCAGGAGGAGGGTGATGTTGCTGTACCCGACGACAAAGCTCGTCCCACATGTGCTCTATGGGGTTCAGGTCCGGGCTGTTGGCTGGCCACAGCATCCTGTTGACCCTGGCCTGCTGGATGAAGGTGTTTACAGCTGCAGAGCGATGGGGAGGTGCGTTGTCATCCTGAAGAATCGCACGAGGGCCGATCGCTTGGAGGGCTGGAACGACCAGGGGTTGTAGGATCTCATTCTGGTAGCGGACACCGGTCAAGTTGCCCACTACATGGTACAGAGGTGTCCTTAGACGTGTGCTGATCCCTCCCCAGACCATCACAGAGCCTCCGCCAAAACGCTGTCGTTCCAGAACAGCGCCTTCTGCGAAGCGCTCTCCGCGACGCCTCCACACTTGGATGCGACCATCAGCAGGTTCCAAGCAAAAGCGGGACTCATCTGTAAACAACACCTGAGCCCACTGCTGACGTTGCCACCTCACATGTTGAATGCACCAGGCTCGGCGAGCTGCTCGGTGATTAGCAGTCAGGGTTGTTCCTCGGACTGGACGCCTTGCACGCAAGCCAAAGTTGTGTAAGCGGTTTCGGATCGTCTGACCACTAACAGCAGTGTTGGTGGTAGCTTGTAGGCGTTGCCTAATGTTGTTTGCGGTAGCCATTCTTTGTTGCATGGCCTGCCTCTGAACGAAGCGATCCTCTCTTTGTGTAGTGACTCTGGGCCGACCAGTACGTTGTCGCTCCTGCACTCTTTCAGTTGCGTGGAATCTCTGTTTTAGTCTGGTGATGACAGAGGGAGCCACTGCAAGCCTCTGGGCCACTTGCCTGGCAGCAACACCGTCTTGTAGCCATCCTATTGCCCTTCCTCTATCCAAATCGCTCAGTTTTCTTCGTGGGGGCATGTTGCTACTGTGCATAATTGTGTCAGCGTGTCAACCTTTAAACACAAGCTGGTGAGCGATGTTCATAGCCAGGACCCTGTTGTAGTACGTGCATCACAACCTTTTGCCCTGGCATGCGTTCCGCAAATTTCATGGGGCTATAAAAAAACACCCTTTTTCTTCCAAAATGCAAAAGCTTTTGAGAAGTCCCACAAAGGGAAATAACTCTGCCTGCCAAACAAAATTCTAGGTCAAGACTCATTGTTCATTTCTTAATTCAAACACATTAATCTTTTAATTATTATGTCGATGTTTAATTTTTTGGCAATTTTTTTTTATAATTAGATCCGTGTTTTCAACCGATCCTTAACTTTTTTTGAAGAGTACACTCTCCTATTTCTTCCTTCTGAAACAAACATCAAAGAAGCCAATAGTACTCAAGACGGTTAGCTAAAAGACAAAGGCGGCCGGAGGGAGCACTTATACCAAGCAGGATTATACAACTTGTCTTAAAGGCATTCCTCACAAGTAGCATTATTCTGCCCATAAACATGACTCGTGTCTGGCGTCGTGCATAGTGGGTCCCGGGAGCTGTACCTCCCAGTGCCACAGTGGAGATACCCAAGGGGGGGGGGGGGGGCAGGGTTAGAATGATGGGGGAAGGGACAAGGAGGCAAGGAAGGGGGAAAGAAAAGGAACATGAAAAAGGAACAGAGAGAAAGAAGAGAGAGCAGGAACCGCGTTACTTGTAAATCGATGTGGAGTATTCAAGTCGCTGCTGAATCAAAACGTGGAATCCAGGCATTCGAGAACAAGTGCGTGGGGAAACTGCTCCGAATGCCATACACAGAGCACAAGACTAACGACTATGTTTGGAGCTTGGTCAAGAGCATCGTGGGCCCAAAAGAACCCCTGCTGGCAACCGTCAAACGTCAGAAGTTGGTGTTGTTCGGCCACTTCGCAAGGCATGCCACCCTATCCAACACCATCGTACAAGGCACTGTCGAAGGAGAACGCAGACGTGGCTGACAACGGAAGAGCTTGTCCGACAACGTTAAATAATGTCGACGGCCCCCAAGAGAACATCCAGGAGAAGGGTCTCTGCCCCCTCAACCCTCACGTCCTCCCGACGACTGTCCCAGTCAGGGGACTGATCCCAGTCAGGGGACTGATCCCAGTCCAGTCAGGGGACTGATGATGGTGAAAACAAAATTCAACTGGCACTAAAACGTCCCGAAAGGTCACGTGGCTGACTTTTCGCCGACTTGTCCTCAGCGACTCCTCACCGACTTCAAAGTTGGTAGAACGTTGATTGCAAGTCTGCCATGTGCACAGCACTTTCTAAGCTGATAAGTTTTTGGAAGGCGGATTGTCGTACGTTTGACGCCGGCAGTAGGTGAAACACCCACAAGTTTCTTTCCCATCGCCAACACTTTTGTCATATCGCTTGACATTTAGTGTGTCACTGTGGGCCTTGATTGGTTGTTGTGTTGGTATAGATGTTGGTATTTCATTTCCCTTCAACCTCAAATAGATCATCTGCCATGTAGATGCTAGGCTTGTGCTTCAATCTATTTGGCTTGTCATGACCGATCTGTCCTTTCTCAGTTTACATGATGGTCACTGTGTTTCAAACTATTTACATGTAGGATATCACAGTATGGTGAACACGTTTTTAAACAGCTCATGTTTTTTTTCATAATTCAACCTTGGCATGTGCATACCGAATAAAAGCATAACAGTACGTTGTTGACCAGATTGTTCGTTTTTTTGGGCCTGAAAATGAGACAAGTCGCGTAAGGCGAAAATACAACATTTAGTCAAGCTGTGGAACTCACAGAATGAAACTGAACGTAGTCCGCCGCTAGTGCAAAAGGCAGTGAAAGTGACGAGCCTGTTTGGCGCGGTAGCGATTGCGCTGTGCTTCATAGCACGCTTTACTGTACCTCTCTTCGTTTTAACTTTCTGAGCGTGTTTTTAATCCAAACATATCATATCTATATGTTTTTGGAATCAGGAACCGACAAGGAATAAGATGAAATAGTTTTTAAAACGATTTCGGAAATTTAATTTTGATCATAATTTTTATATTTTTAATTTTCAGAGCTTGTTTTTAATCCAAATATAAAATATGTATATGTTTTTGGAATCAGAAAATGACGAAGAATAAGATGAAATTGTTTTTGGATCGTTTAATAAAAAAAATTATTTTAATTACCAGTTTCCGATTTTTAATGACCAAACTCACTCATTAGTTTTTAAGCCACCAAGCTGAAATGCAATACCAAATCCTGGCCTTTGTCGAAGATTGCTTGGCCAAAATTTCAATCAATTTGATTGAAAAATGAGGGTGTGACAGTGCCGCCTCAACTTTTACAAAAAGCCGGATATGACGTCATCAAATGTATTTATCGAAAAAAAGAAAAAAACGTTCGGGGATATCATTCCCGGGAACTCTCATGTAAAATTTCATAAAGATCGGTCCAGTAGTTTGGTCTGAATCGCTCTACACACACACGCACACACAGACAGACAGACACACATACACACACAAACACACACACACATACACCACGACCCTCGTCTCGATTCCCCCCTCTACGTTAAAACATTTAGTCAAAACTTGACTAAATGTAAAAAAAGAAAAGAGTAACTAGAACAGAAGAAACAAACAAAAACAACAACAACAACAACAACAAACAACGTCACCACCACCTCCACCACCTCCACCACCACCAACAACAACAACAACAACAACAACAACAACAACAACAACAACAAAAAACAGATGAATTGATGGAAGAAAAAAGTGAATCCTGTAATTACTATATGTGTTCTTATATCCTTGTCGTTTTCTCTAGGTAATCAGATACCTCTCGTTTTATCCGAAAACTCATGTAGCCTTTAGGGGTATTGGAGCCTTTTCAATCTGCCATAAAACCACCTGTCTAATGGAACGACGATTCATTTTGTTGATGTCATAAGACACGCGACGTCTGCTACCCTCAGGCAAAGTGTCACTGTTGTGCATCGTTCGTTGTGACAATCACGTGACTCCATTGTCGTAATACGTGCGTAATATTCGTGTGACGAGGGTTTGTGTCTGTGTGTGGGGGGGGGGGGGAGGGGGAGGGGAGGAGTCGTGTGTGTGGTGTGCGTGTTTGTGTGTGAGTGTGTGTGTGTGTGTGTGTGCGTATGTATGTGTGTGTTAGTGTGTTAGTGTGTGTGCGTGTGTGCGTGCGTGCGCGCGTGTGTGTGTGTGTGTGTGTGTGTGTGTGTGTGTGTGTGTGTGTGTGTGTGTACATGTTTGTGCGTGAACTAAACACTTCAACATTATTAACATTAAAATGCATGTACTGACAAAAACAATTCTATTACAGCCAAACACGTATCGATTAGTCTCTTCTCTTCTTTACTGTCTTCTTCAACCGTAGTTTGTGCCCCGTCTTTTTTTTCAAATTTATTTCCTTTCTTTTCAATGTTCCGTGTTTACGCCTCAGGAGGAATGTCACCGTTGAAGGCAATCAAGGAATCTGTCAAAGCGAATGAAGCAAGAGCAAGGTTTCAGTAATCAATATGTGTATGCATTACAATCGTAAACGAACAAAGGCATCAAATCGTATATCTGTAAAAGGACAAGTTATCTTTTAACGGGTCCATCAAATGTGATTCAAGGGCATGCAAATATGTCATCAGCTCACGGTCAGAAAACGAAGAAGAAGAAGAAAAAAAAAAAAAAGATTCCTTCTATCTGTGGGATTATTGCCTATGGCAATATGACCAGTCGGTGACCCAGCGAAATACGGGGAAGCCAAAGTTCTTTCTTTATTTCTTTATTTGGCGTTTAACGTCGTTTTCAACCACGAAGGTTATATCGCGACGGGGAAAGGGGGGGGGGGGGAGATGGGATAGAGCCACTTGTTAATTGCTTCTTGTTCACAAAAGCACTAATCAAAAAATTGCCCCAGGGGCTTGCAACGTAGTACAATATATTACCTTACTGGGAGAATGCAAGTTTCCAGTACAAAGGACTTAACATTTCTTACATACTGCTTGACTAAAATCTTTACAAACATTGACTATATTCTATACAAGAAACACATAACAAGGGTAAAAGGAGAAACAGAATTCGTTAGTCGCCTCTTACGACATGCTGGGGAGCATCGGGTAAATTCTTCCCCCTAACCCGCGGGGGGTGGAAGCCAAAGTCAAATCTTTGTGACGTCACGATTGCAGCATTAGATCAATCTGTCCCTGCATAAACTAAGACATAACAAAACTTGACTAAATGTGTAACCGAGTGCCGTAACACTACGATCACCTCGGGAGGCGAAGTGCAATCAAACAGGATTGAAAATGTTAGGGCTAATTTCTTAGCCCTATAAAAACTGTTATGCAAACCCGAAGGTTTCCATGAACATACAGACAATTGAAAACCACCAGACCCCATCACAAACAGAATTCCACAATCCACCGGTGTTGACTTAAAGGCCAACAACTCGGGTGCAGAGTCTGCTGTGAAAGGAGCGGTAGCCTCCCCTGTCACAATCGCCCCCGTTTGAATGAACTTCGTCCCGAAGTTCCGAACCGGGGGACCACTGTCCATCCCAAGTTCGCAGAATGGGAACAGCACGAAAATGTTCAGTGGTCATATTATGCCATTACCTGAACATATCATGCCGAGTCCCATCCCTGCTCGCAAGCGCCAGATGTAACCGAGTGCCGTAACACTACGATCACCTCGGGAGGCGAAGTGCAATCAAACAGGATTGAAAATGTTAGGGCTAATTTCTTCTATAAAAACTGTTATGCATTTAGAGGGTCACCTAGAATCCGTCCTGATTGGTCAAAAAGCCATATGAATTGGCTTTTTGACCAATCAGGACGGATTCTAGGTGACCCTCTAAATGTTATAACGTTCAGGCAGGGACCCTTTTTGTTTATCAAGCTATAAATTAACAAGACAAAGTAAAAATTTAAATCAACAATATCAGCGTGATTTATTCTGACAAATGACACTTCAAATGCTGTCAGATAATACTCTCTTTATTTAAAAAATACCGAAAAGCGAGTTTTGTCGGTGGGTGCTTTACGGAACAGCAAGGCACCGCCCATCCTTTGAGTGTACAATGCCGACCCGCTCATTTGAAATCTAAATTATATCAGTTCGGAAAAATCAAGTGAAATCGTGTCACTCGCTTAACGTCAAATATATCTTTACGTCATTTCCCATCCGTCTGGAGTCGGTTCTAAATATGTCGCTCTCTGTTCAACAAGAAAAAGCGAAGCAACCGAAACGCATGTTCAACATTATTTATCTTGTGAGATTGTTGTGTGTCAAACGCATTTGACCTGTGAATATTCATCACGTCAGGTGTGTTACTCTGATTGGCTGACCCAGGTCACGATAATTCTTTGACCGACAGGCATAATCAGGTAGGAGCGCTCAAGTTCCCATTGCGGCTGTTCTGTCTAATTCGCGGGGTCGCTTCGAAATTTCTTTTGGTCATATTAAACGGTAATAAAACCGTTATTTCTAATATGCTGACTGTTAGCAAATGATAACAGACATGTCTCACAAACGATATCAGCATTCGCCTAAAAAGCTCATGCTTGATATCTTTTTTCTCGACATGTCTGTTATCATTTCCTAACAGTCAGCATATTAGAAATAACTCATAATATTACTCCTGGTGGTTTTGCATAAGGCAAAACAAAACAAAAAATCTGTTTACGGTATTTCGACCGACCCTATTTTTTCGCGCGACCCTAGACTTTTTTTTGGCATTTGGGAAAAAAAATTAAAAAAATTCGGGGTTTTTGCAAAATAACTTTAAAATATAGTATTTTGGAAAAAAAATAAAAAATAAAAATATCCCGACCTACCGACCCTATTTTTTGGCCTATGTTACCGTAAACAGATTTTTTTTCGTTTGCCTAAGAATCGTGGGTGGTTGTGTGTGTGTGTGTGTGTGTGTGTGTGTGTGTGTGTGTGTGTGTGTGTGTGTTTGTGTGTGTGTGTGCCGTGTGCGTGTGTGTGTGTGTGTATGTATGTGTGTGTGTGTGCGTGTGTGTTTGTGTGTGTGCGTGTGTGTGCGTGTGTATGTGTGTGTGTGTGTGTGTTTGAGTGTGTGAATAGAATAGAATAGAATAGAATAGAATAGAATAGAATTCATATATATATATATATATATATATATCATAAATGCGTGTGTATTCATATATTTATATATATATAAATGCGTGTGTGTGCGTGTGTATGTGTGTGTGTGTGTGTGTGTGTGTGAGTGTGTGTGTGTGAGTGTGTGTGAGTGTGTGAGTGTGTGTGCGTGTGAGTGTGTGTGTGTGTGTGTGTGTGTGTGTGTGTGTGTGTGTGAGTGTGTGTGTGTGTGTGTGTGAGTGTGTGTGTGTGTGTATGCGGTGTGGCTATAATCTAAGAGCACTAATCCAAAAACATAGATAGACTGCTAACGTTCCAAAGTTCAGAATCAAAAAACAAAAAACAAGAATAAAAGAACAAATTAAAATAAAAAAATATAACGTTTTGTTTTGTCAATAATATACGTTCCATTAACCTACAATTCTTGTTTCTTGATTCTAAGAGCACTAGTTATTCCTTTCCTCCTTCTTTCTTGAGAGTCATGCAATCAGACAGCCTTGTCGTCATTAATATCACAATGAAAATGTAATGATGAAACTTGATCAACGAAGAAATGATTAAATGGAAAGCATTGCAAGATTGAAATCAAATGAAACGCCTCGTCCTTGGCACCTTTAGTGAGACAACAAATGAAATGAAGTCAGAGTTTCAAGGTTTTTAATTTAGTTCCGCGCCCTCGAGCGCCCTCAAGGAGCCTGACAAAACACACACACAGATACCAATTAAAACAACAAAGAATAGCTCTACACATAATCAAGATTACACCATAATCTTTTCGTAATATCAAACAGCAATAACGACATTGATATATATATATACATGAATGTTTCATCTTCTTAAAAACAATGTTTCTAGATTATCTTATATAAGTGGTCGTTATCTATGAAATGTAAGTTATTAATGCTTGCATTTTATTTCTTACGAGGAAACTTTTTATATGTGAAATGTTGAATTTTAATGTCCAATGTAAAGCGCCAGGAGACTGCCATCTGGCGGTGAACAGCGCTATGCAAGAATGTTTTATTATTATTATTATATAGTGAGACGTCCAGGTCAGAACTCAGCATCAACCCTGCATCTTGTATTACTATTGCTCCCTTTTCTCAAAGAAGACTTACAAAAAAGAACTAATTTCAATGATAACAAATAAGATAAATGAGATAAATTGATTACAAGTGTGTGTCTGTTTGTCTACTCAAAAGACCACTGGGTCGACGTTGTGTAACTGTAACTTTTTGTTGTGTCAATAGGTCGACGTTGTGTCAATGTAACTTTTTGTTGTGTCAATAGGTCGACGTTGTGTAACTGTAACTTTTTGTTGTGTCAATAGGTCGACGTTGTGTAACTGTAACTTTTTGTTGTGTCAATAGGTCGACGTTGTGTAACTGTAACTTTTTGTTGTGTCAATAGGTCGACGTTGTGTAACTGTAACTTTTTGTTGTGTCAATAGGTCGACGTTGTGTAACTGTAACTTGTTGTTGTGTCAATAGGTCGACGTTGTGTAACTGTAACTTTTTGTTGTGTCAATAGGTCGACGTTGTGTAACTGTAACTTTTTGTTGTGTCAATAGGTCGACGTTGTGTAACTGTAACTTTTTGTTGTGTCAATAGGTCGACGTTGTGTAACTGTAACTTTTTGTTGTGTCAATAGGTCGACGTTGTGTAACTGTAACTTTTTGTTGTGTCAATAGGTCGACGTTGTGTAACTGTAACTTGTTGTTGTGTCAATAGGTCGACGTTGTGTAACTGTAACTTTTTGTTGTGTCAATAGGTCGACGTTGTGTCAATGTAACTTTTTGTTGTGTCAATAGGTCGACGTTGTGTCAATGTAACTTTTTGTTGTGTCAATAGGTCGACGTTGTGTCAATGTAACTTTTTGTTGTGTCAATAGGTCGACGTTGTGTCAATGTAACTTTTTGTTGTGTCAAAAAGTTACCCATACTTTTCGTTCTATATGCCTCCCCTGTGTCTGATGTTATCAGTCGCCATGCGTTGTCGCACGAGAGTTTCGCTGATGATACACAGCTTCATCAGTCTGCCCCCCTTGCTGAAGTTGACGATCTGGTATCTCGGACACAGGATTGCATTGCGGACCTCAGTGATTGGATGTCTTTAAACAAACTCCAGTTAAATAGTGACAAAACCGAAGTTATGCTGGCCTGTCCCAAGAAATTTCTCAATCACCCTTCTCTTCCTGCCTCTCTCACTGTCAACGAACTACCTATCTCTTTCTCTCCGTCTGTCCGCAGCCTTGGCGTCACTCTCGATCCAACTCTCTTTCCAAAAACACATATCTAACATCTGCAAGTCCGCCTATCTAGAGCTGCGCAAGATTAGTTCAGTCCGTCACTACCTCACCGCTGATGCAACCAAAACGTTAGTGTGTTCTTTAGTCCTCTCAAAGATAGATTATTGCAATTCTCTTCTGGCCGGTCTCCCTAAGTACCTTTTAGATAGACTTCAAAGGATCCAAAATAACGCTGCCCGCCTGGTCTTCAAATCTTCCAAGTATGAACACGCCACACCCCTTCTTCACTCTCTACACTGGCTGCCTATCACTAAAAGGATCGAATACAAACTCTCCTCTCTTTCTTTTGTCGTCGTTTCTGGTTCTGCCCCAGAATACTTGTCAGAACTCCTCAATCTCTACACCCCCTCTCGTCAGCTTCGCTCCGCCGCCGACACTCGACTCTTCCGACTCCCCACAGTGCAAACAAAAACATGTGGCGAGAGATCCTTCGCCTATCAAGCCCCTGTGACCTGGAATATATTACCACTGCCTCTCAGACACACAGATTCTCTCACAACATTCAAGACAAATCTCAAAACACACCTCTTTCAGCGCAAGTGATCCCCCCCCCCCCCCCAGCATCTCCCCACCCACCCCATCCCTCCCCACCTCACCCCCTACCTAGCGCCTAAAATAACGTGTATATATATTTTCTGCGCTTTGTGTCAGCACTGTGTGTGTGTGTGTAAATAGTACCGTTGACACGTTTTTATATAGAAGCCTACTGTGGTTCTTGTGCTTAGGCTGTGTATTGGACTGTCATTGTATGCCTGCATTATTAGTTGTCAGTAATTATTACATGTGCTGATTGTTCTCTTTGCCTGCGCGCGTATAGTATGTTGGTTATGTTTGGTCATAGTATGTTTGTTTATGTTTGGTCGTTATCTTGCCTGTGCGTGTATTGTATGTTTGGTCGCTTTCTTTGCCTGTGCATGTATAGTTTGTTGGTTATGTTTGGTCGGTTTCTTTGCCTGTGCGTGTATAGTATGCTTGGTCGATGTATGTATTGTAAAGCGCTAAGAGTAGACATTTTTCTAGAATAGCGCTATAAAAGTTTGCATTATTATTATTATTATTAATTAAACGTTTCTTTTTTTTATTTATTTTTTTATTTTTTATTATTTGCCAGGCACATCATTGTGGGGCTTTTAATCAGTAACATGCATCCGTCTACAATGTATCATCATTCATCCTTCAACATGTATCACAAGGAACTTAGTCGATAAATATCGACAGGGGGCCGACAAATGGTTTAAATGGGAAATGTGTGTATATGGGTGTGGGTTTGAAACAAACAAACAAACCAACCCATGTGAACCCCGGGCCGCAGGCCTTCGATGTAGTGATTGAAAAAAAAGGATGTTCTCAAATGGTTCAATTCTCATTTGGTCTGATTCTCAAATGGTACCGGTATACTCCCCCCCCCCCCCCCCTGGCCGCAGGCCTAGGAGTAAAATTTTTATAGACACTGACCTTCTTCCCAGGGGTCATTGACCCAGTTTTAGCTATGAGAGGTGGTTCGCCCAGAGGCTGTAGAGTATACTGGGGCGGTCTCTTTGATGTCTTGAGAGGAAACTTGGCCAGGGTAGTACATGCACCAGAACTGGTGGACACCAAGGACAAACATGAAATCGAAGCAGTTTGCTTTCAGAGAGAACGGTCGTCAGCAACTCAAACTTCTCTGTTTTCTTTTTTTTTTTAAATCTGACTTTCTTTGTGGCCCCCTGACTCCGCCCCCTCCCTCTGTAAGGACCCTCCTCCACAAGGACCGATTTTTGTCAACATTTTAAAGGTCGCTAGAGAGGGGTTCCACTGTATGACCTAACCGCTACTGGCAGACGGCCTCAATCTTCACGCGCAAAGACGAGATTAATAGGTGCTCGGTTTTGGTATTTTGAATTACATTACATTAAACCTTTGTTGGGTTTCATGGTCATGGCAACAGCCATAATAATATTACATGATGTATAATATCATATTTCAGCATATGTGAATTACATGTCATCATACTAAACTGTCATACATTTTTATTCCTACATTATTCTGATTGATCACAACCAAACCTACTATCATTGGACACATCCAAATGCAAGCGCCTGTTCTTGACAATTTCTCTCTGATCTAAATATAAAATCAGTGCAATTTCCTGGGTCGGGCTTTGCCACAGACACTCACGGTTTGGCCTGTAGGTAAAATGTACAATGTATTTTCTTATTTGTGCACAAAAGCTTTTTTTCTTTTTTCTTTTTTTTAACATAACAATGTTTAATGTCACTGTATGTTTAAAAGACCATGGTCATATTTGTAAAAAAAATGTTAAATTAGAAAATAAATAACATTTTGGTTCATGATTTTTCCTACACCTGTGCTAAAAATAAGAAATAAAAATGTCGGGTATATAAGTCACTCAAATACAGCTAGGTATGAATGGCTCGGTTTGAGTTTGTTGCAGTTGACCCTGCACAATGCGACATATCATGTTTTTGTTGAACAATTTTGACGTCACCCCTCCCATAGGGTGACGTATTTCACAACTTCCTGTGTTACACAAACTCTGTGATGACCAATTTTGACGTCACCCCTCCCATAGGGTGACGGATTTCACAACTTTCTACAGATGAACAATTTTGACGTCACCCCTCCCATAGGGTGACGGATGTCACAACTTCCTGTGTACACAAACTGATGACGTATTTCACAACAAAATGGCGCTGCCCATGGTCAACCTCGAAACTATCCGTATAGAATGGGGGCGTCCTCGCCCCCATAATAAATGGCAAGTATAAATATATATACACCATTAAGACATAACAGACAGACGAGAGAGAGAGAGAGAGAGAGAGAGAGAGAGAGAGAAAGAGAGAGAGGAAGAGAGAGAGTGAGAGTGAGAGAGAGAGAGAGAGAGAGAGGCGGGGGGTGGGGGTGGGTAATGATGGTGGTGGTATCATTTATAATGTATACTTTTTTCTTTTTTTTTTCAAAATATCAAACGTTCCATGAACAAACTTCACCTCATCTCGACTTATACAGTACTCACAATCTTCTAATGTACATTTCATTTTCCAATATACAATTCAAATCGTATCTATCACCATACTTATATTTACTAATACACATTTTTGCAATCAAAATTATGTGATTAATTAATAATTACCTTATTATTTTGGCATATATTACTAGATTGATAACCAAACAAGACATCGTGTTCTGAAAGGTGCACATTTAATCCTGTATTTCTAAAAATATAATGGACAACATTTTCCCAAAAGCTCGTCAACTTCTCACACTGCCAGAAAAAGTGTTCAACATAATCAATGTGTTTACAAAATGTACATAATTTTGTTTCTCTAATTTTCATTTTATTTAATAATATATTCGTGGGATAAATATTATGTAAAATTTTCCATTGTAACAATCTCAATCTTTCTTCTTTTGTACATTTGCTTGCTAACAGCCAATAATTGTGATCTAGTTTAACCTGATATTTATGTAACCAAAATGTAACAGCGCAAGGCTCGCTCGCTTTATACTAGACTATCAGCATGCGAAACTTTCTCGCGGAAGGGTTAGTGATCACAGGGTTCCGCGTGTCAAGGTCATTATTGTGTTCGCCTGCTCGCGGGCTGGCTGTGTTTTTGCGAAGTGCAAGCGCTCGCACAGCGGTCTTCATTGCGCCGTACTCAAAAAATCTAGAGGGACTGTATCCTATCTTTGTGCACAGCTGGTTAAATAATTAAACGTTTCAATAACCTACGATTCCTCAAATAATGTCAACAATTGTAAATCGAACCCATCTTGGACGCGTTTGTAATTGTTACATATAAAAGTAAAGTGATGGCATGGTTGGTAGGCCATGGTTTGATGACTGTGACCTTGCGGCTGATTGGCTAAAGATGTAAGTGGTAGCGTTAGTACAAAACACTTCCTTAATTGGCCGCTGATGCCACTTGTTGCCTTAAATATCAATTTATCATATAGGAGTTCACGCTCCATGTCACAGATAACACCTTTTTCTTCTTCTTTTTCGTCGTCGTCATCGTCGTAGTCGTCGTAGTCGTCGTTCAAGGGCTGCAACTCCCATGTACACTCGTGTTTTTCATGAGTGGGTTTACGTTCATGACCCTCTCTGCCCGCCATTTGGGCAGCCAAACTCAGCTTTCGGGGGATAAATGCAGGGTAATTTTGTGTATCTGTAACTCATCGGACGCGTGGATTACAAGATCTTTGAAATAAGCGAATGAAACCTACCCAACCAATAGTCTGTCTCTTACCAAAGACACTGAGTGTCTTGATCTCTGGTTCGCGTCACACATGTAGTTTGCAAGTCGCACCCATTGACCCCTGACGTCACACATGCTTTTCATGACGTCACACCTGCTGGTCATGACGTGCAGAGTCACCGGTCTTGGTCAATAAAGATGAAACAGAAAACGGTTTGCTCCCCTGGGACAGACGAAAAGGCCGGTCTGTCAACAACCCACCAAACATCTTATATCATTTGTACTGACTTGCTCTTGCAGATATTCAGCAGATACTTTAATCATTTTCTAGCGATGCGCATTTACCTCAAAGCTAATAGCAGTTGTGTTGTTTTGGTTTTTTTAACGCTTTTCTCACAACCAAAAAAATAAAAACAAATTTCTAATCTAAGTGCGTCACGAAAAGTTTAAAAATGATCAAATAGCATTATATATTGCAGTGAAAGAAAAGTTCTAAAAAAATGAAAAAGTGAAGAATATATGACTGAATGATTTGGACTCGAGAGAAAAAAGAAAAGACAAGATCAATAGGACAGCGCACAACGCGGAAATATGAATGTCGGAAGCTGTCCAGACTTGTTCAACTGTCGAGTTTTTCATTTTCTTTTCTTTTTTTCCCTTTGCGATGACGAAGTTTGGATTAATATTGGAACTGGCGTTCTAATGCCCTTCGATTTATACCCTAGCTAGTGGGGTTTTCTTAAAGGGTGCTTGATGTATGTCTCTGTCTCTGTCTCTCTCTGTCTCTGTCTCTCTCTCTGTCTCTGTCTCTGTCTCTCTCTCTCTCTCTCTCTCTCTCTCTCTCTCTCTCTCTCTCTCATCAAAACAGGACATAATGGATTTGCAGGACAGAAAAAGCAAAGAAAACAAGAAATTCCTTCGAGGTAGGAAAAACACCCCCGTCAAAGGGAAATAACCTTCTCAGTTGGTGGCAGTGACTGAGTGAGAATGGTTATTTCCCTTTGACCATTAAGATGTCCCTCTATAAGTCCTTGTATAATTTTAATCCACCAATAACTCCCTAACCGTGTGTTTGACTGGTCCCAATTTTTGTAAGGACCGTCTCAGGAATGTATAGAACCTGTTCACCAAGTTTGGTGACGATCGGTCCGTTCATTCTTGAGATCTATATGCGAACACAAACAAACAAACAAACAAACAAACACATCGACCGAAACCTATACACACCCCTATACCGGGGGTGTAATAATATACATATGGCACACAGCAACGTCATGGCCTTGATTAAAAAAAGGCAGGGTCTTCCATCCAACAGTTTAGGATCATTTTCTTTTATAAATCGTTGATATTTATTTGTTGACTAGATGATTACCCGCTTCGCCGGGAAGAAGTAGAGCCGAATACCCGGCCGTCGCCGGGGACCCGGCTTTGCCGGGTGTACGCCGGCATCGCCGGCGCACAAAGGAAGGGAGATCTAAAAATAGTAACGTGCAGTGACCTTCTAAATATTGTAACGTACAAACGGGAATATCGATTGACGCCGGCGCACGAAGGAAGGGAGATCTAAAAATAGTAACGTGCAGTGAAAAACGAAAATCGGTTCAGCGCTGCGCGCTGAGAGCACGTGTTGAAATATCTCATCGATCAGATTGTGTCCGGGGTCTCTGTCAATAAGCCCACCAAATTTGAAGCAGATCCATCGAGAACTTTGGCCGTGCATGGCGATCAATCACACACACACACACACACACACACACACACACAGACACAAGTCGTATATATATATAGATGTCTGGCCACGTGTTTTGCAAAACAAAGGAGTGGTCACCAAAGCTGTTACTAGTTGTAATGGAAAACACCAGTCAGTGATTGAGCCTGAGTCAACGGTGCAGGTTACACACACCTCAGGTTCACACACTGTCTAAGCGTGTTTCGTGCATGTCACACACACCTCAGGTTCATACACTGTCTAAGCGTGTTTCGTGCAGGTTACACACACCTCAGGTTCACACACTGTCTAAGCGTGTTTCGTGCATGTCACACACACCTCAGGTTCACACACTGTCGAAGCGTGTTTCGTGCATGTCACACACACCTCAGGTTCACACACTGTCGAAGCGTGTTTCGTGCATGTCACACACACCTCAGGTTCACACACTGTCTAAGCGTGTTTCGTGCATGTCACACACACCTCAGGTTCACACACTGTCCAAGCGTGTTTCGTGCATGTCACACACACCTCAGGTTCACACACTGTCGAAGCGTGTTTCGTGCATGTCACACACACCTCAGGTTCACACACTGTCGAAGCGTGTTTCGTGCATGTCACACACACCTCAGGTTCACACACTGTCCAAGCGTGTTTCGTGCATGTCACACACACCTCAGGTTCACACACTGTCCAAGCGTGTTTCGTGCATGTCACACACACCTCAGGTTCACACACTGTCCAAGCGTGTTTCGTGCATGTCACACACACCTCAGGTTCACACACTGTCCAAGCGTGTTTCGTGCATGTCACACACACATCAGGTTCACACACTGTCCAAGCGTGTTTCGTGCATGTCACACACACCTCAGGTTCACACACTGTCCAAGCGTGTTTCGTGCATGTCACACACACCTCAGGTTCACACACTGTCCAAGCGTGTTTCGTGCATGTCACACACACCTCAGGTTCACACACTGTCCAAGCGTGTTTCGTGCATGTCACACACACCTCAGGTTCACACACTGTCCAAGCGTGTTTCGTGCAGGTCACACACACCTCCGGTTCACACACTGTCCAAGCGTGTTTCGTGCATGTCACACACACCTCAGGTTCACACACTGTCCAAGCGTGTTTCGTGCATGTCACACACACCTCAGGTTCACACACTGTCCAAGCGTGTTTCGTGCAGGTCACACACACCTCAGGTTCACACACTGTCCAAGCGTGTTTCGTGCATGTCACACACACCTCAGGTTCACACACTGTCTAAGCGTGTTTCGTGCAGGTTACACACACCTCAGGTTCATACACTGTCTAAGCGTGTTTCGTGCAGGTTACACACACCTCAGGTTCATACACTGTCTAAGCGTGTTTCGTGCAGGTTACACACACCTCAGGTTCATACACTGTCCAAGCGTGTTTCGTGCATGTCACACACACCTCAGGTTCACACACTGTCCAAGCGTGTTTCGTGCATGTCACACACACCTCAGGTTCACACACTGTCCAAGCGTGTTTCGTGCATGTCACACACACCTCAGGTTCACACACTGTCCAAGCGTGTTTCGTGCAGGTCACACACACCTCAGGTTCACACACTGTCCAAGCGTGTTTCGTGCATGTCACACACACCTCAGGTTCACACACTGTCGAAGCGTGTTTCGTGCATGTCACACACACCTCAGGTTCACACACTGTCGAAGCGTGTTTCGTGCATGTCACACACACCTCAGGTTCACACACTGTCGAAGCGTGTTTCGTGCATGTCACACACACCTCAGGTTCACACACTGTCTAAGCGTGTTTCGTGCAGGTTACACACACCTCAGGTTCATACACTGTCTAAGCGTGTTTCGTGCAGGTTACACACACCTCAGGTTCATACACTGTCTAAGCGTGTTTCGTGCATGTCACACACACCTCAGGTTCACACACTGTCTAAGCGTGTTTCGTGCAGGTTACACACACCTCAGGTTCATACACTGTCTAAGCGTGTTTCGTGCAGGTTACACACACCTCAGGTTCACACACTGTCTAAGCGTGTTTCGTGCAGGTTACACACACCTCAGGTTCACACACTGTCTAAGCGTGTTTCGTGCAGGTTACACACACCTCAGGTTCACACACTGTCTAAGCGTGTTTCGTGCAGGTTACACACACCTCAGGTTCACACACTGTCCAAGCGTGTTTCGTGCATGTCACACACACCTCAGGTTCATACACTGTCTAAGCGTGTTTCGTGCAGGTTACACACACCTCAGGTTCACACACTGTCTAAGCGTGTTTCGTGCAGGTCACACACACCTCAGGTTCACACACTGTCCAAGCGTGTTTCGTGCAGGTTACACACACCTCAGGTTCACACACTGTCCCAGCGTGTTTCGTGCAGGTTACACACACCTCAGGTTCACACACTGTCCAAGCGTGTTTCGTGCAGGTCACACACACCTCAGGTTCACACACTGTCCAAGCGTGTTTCGTGCAGGTTACACACACCTCAGGT
>NC_090245.1:110383467-110408467 GCF_037325665.1 Littorina saxatilis
TACACACACCTCAGGTTCACACACTGTCCCAGCGTGTTTCGTGCAGGTTACACACACCTCAGGTTCACACACTGTCCAAGCGTGTTTCGTGCAGGTCACACACACCTCAGGTTCACACACTGTCCAAGCGTGTTTCGTGCATGTCACACACACCTCAGGTTCACACACTGTCCCAGCGTGTTTCGTGCAGGTTACACACACCTCATGTTCACACACTGTCCAAGCGTGTTTCGTGCAGGTCACACACACCTCAGGTTCACACACTGTCCAAGCGTGTTTCGTGCATGTCACACACACCTCAGGTTCACACACTGTCCAAGCGTGTTTCGTGCAGGTCACACACACCTCAGGTTCACACACTGTCCAAGCGTGTTTCGTGCAGGTTACACACACCTCAGGTTCACACACTGTCCAAGCGTGTTTCGTGCAGTCACACACACCTCAGGTTCACACACTGTCTAAGCGTGTTTCGTGCAGGTCACACACACCTCAGGTTCATACACTGTCTAAGCGTGTTTCGTGCAGGTTACACACACCTCAGGTTCACACACTGTCTAAGCGTGTTTCGTGCAGGTTACACACACCTCAGGTTCACACACTGTCTAAGCGTGTTTCGTGCAGGTCACACACACCTCAGGTTCACACACTGTCTAAGCGTGTTTCGTGCAGGTTACACACACCTCAGGTTCACACACTGTCTAAGCGTGTTTCGTGCAGGTTACACACACCTCAGGTTCACACACTGTCTAAGCGTGTTTCGTGCAGGTCACACACACCTCAGGTTCACACACTGTCTAAGCGTGTTTCGTGCAGGTTACACACACCTCAGGTTCACACACTGTCTAAGCGTGTTTCGTGCAGGTTACACACACCTCAGGTTCACACACTGTCTAAGCGTGTTTCGTGCAGGTTACACACACCTCAGGTTCACACACTGTCTAAGCGTGTTTCGTGCAGGTTACACACACCTCAGGTTCACACACTGTCTAAGCGTGTTTCGTGCAGGTCACACACACCTCAGGTTCACACACTGTCCAAGCGTGTTTCGTGCAGGTCACACACACCTCAGGTTCACACACTGTCTCAGCGTGTTTCGTGCAGGTTACACACACCTCAGGTTCACACACTGTCCAAGCGTGTTTCGTGCAGGTCACACACACCTCAGGTTCACACACTGTCTAAGCGTGTTTCGTGCAGGTTACACACACCTCAGGTTCACACACTGTCTAAGCGTGTTTCGTGCAGGTTACACACACCTCAGGTTCACACACTGTCTAAGCGTGTTTCGTGCAGGTCACACACACCTCAGGTTCACACACTGTCTAAGCGTGTTTCGTGCAGGTTACACACACCTCAGGTTCACACACTGTCTAAGCGTGTTTCGTGCAGGTCACACACACCTCAGGTTCACACACTGTCTAAGCGTGTTTCGTGCAGGTTACACACACCTCAGGTTCACACACTGTCTAAGCGTGTTTCGTGCAGGTCACACACACCTCAGGTTCACACACTGTCTAAGCGTGTTTCGTGCAGGTCACACACACCTCAGGTTCATACACTGTCTAAGCGTGTTTCGTGCAGGTTACACACACCTCAGGTTCACACACTGTCTAAGCGTGTTTCGTGCAGGTTACACACACCTCAGGTTCACACACTGTCTAAGCGTGTTTCGTGCAGGTCACACACACCTCAGGTTCACACACTGTCTAAGCGTGTTTCGTGCAGGTTACACACACCTCAGGTTCACACACTGTCCAAGCGTGTTTCGTGCAGGTTACACACACCTCAGGTTCACACACTGTCTAAGCGTGTTTCGTGCAGGTCACACACACCTCAGGTTCACACACTGTCTAAGCGTGTTTCGTGCAGGTCACACACACCTCAGGTTCACACACTGTCTAAGCGTGTTTCGTGCAGGTTACACACACCTCAGGTTCACACACTGTCTAAGCGTGTTTCGTGCAGGTTACACACACCTCAGGTTCACACACTGTCTAAGCGTGTTTCGTGCAGGTCACACACACCTCAGGTTCACACACTGTCCAAGCGTGTTTCGTGCAGGTCACACACACCTCAGGTTCACACACTGTCTAAGCGTGTTTCGTGCAGGTTACACACACCTCAGGTTCATACACTGTCTAAGCGTGTTTCGTGCAGGTTACACACACCTCAGGTTCACACACTGTCGAAGCGTGTTTCGTGCATGTCACACACACCTCAGGTTCACACACTGTCGAAGCGTGTTTCGTGCATGTCACACACACCTCAGGTTCACACACTGTCCAAGCGTGTTTCGTGCATGTCACACACACCTCAGGTTCACACACTGTCCAAGCGTGTTTCGTGCATGTCACACACACCTCAGGTTCACACACTGTCCAAGCGTGTTTCGTGCATGTCACACACACCTCAGGTTCACACACTGTCCAAGCGTGTTTCGTGCATGTCACACACACCTCAGGTTCACACACTGTCCAAGCGTGTTTCGTGCATGTCACACACACCTCAGGTTCACACACTGTCCAAGCGTGTTTCGTGCATGTCACACACACCTCAGGTTCACACACTGTCCAAGCGTGTTTCGTGCATGTCACACACACCTCAGGTTCACACACTGTCCAAGCGTGTTTCGTGCATGTCACACACACCTCAGGTTCACACACTGTCCAAGCGTGTTTCGTGCAGGTCACACACACCTCCGGTTCACACACTGTCCAAGCGTGTTTCGTGCATGTCACACACACCTCAGGTTCACACACTGTCCAAGCGTGTTTCGTGCATGTCACACACACCTCAGGTTCACACACTGTCCAAGCGTGTTTCGTGCAGGTCACACACACCTCAGGTTCACACACTGTCCAAGCGTGTTTCGTGCATGTCACACACACCTCAGGTTCACACACTGTCTAAGCGTGTTTCGTGCAGGTTACACACACCTCAGGTTCATACACTGTCTAAGCGTGTTTCGTGCAGGTTACACACACCTCAGGTTCATACACTGTCTAAGCGTGTTTCGTGCAGGTTACACACACCTCAGGTTCATACACTGTCCAAGCGTGTTTCGTGCATGTCACACACACCTCAGGTTCACACACTGTCCAAGCGTGTTTCGTGCATGTCACACACACCTCAGGTTCACACACTGTCCAAGCGTGTTTCGTGCATGTCACACACACCTCAGGTTCACACACTGTCCAAGCGTGTTTCGTGCAGGTCACACACACCTCAGGTTCACACACTGTCCAAGCGTGTTTCGTGCATGTCACACACACCTCAGGTTCACACACTGTCCAAGCGTGTTTCGTGCATGTCACACACACCTCAGGTTCACACACTGTCCAAGCGTGTTTCGTGCAGGTCACACACACCTCAGGTTCACACACTGTCCAAGCGTGTTTCGTGCATGTCACACACACCTCAGGTTCACACACTGTCTAAGCGTGTTTCGTGCAGGTTACACACACCTCAGGTTCATACACTGTCTAAGCGTGTTTCGTGCAGGTTACACACACCTCAGGTTCATACACTGTCTAAGCGTGTTTCGTGCATGTCACACACACCTCAGGTTCACACACTGTCTAAGCGTGTTTCGTGCAGGTTACACACACCTCAGGTTCATACACTGTCTAAGCGTGTTTCGTGCAGGTTACACACACCTCAGGTTCACACACTGTCTAAGCGTGTTTCGTGCAGGTTACACACACCTCAGGTTCACACACTGTCTAAGCGTGTTTCGTGCAGGTTACACACACCTCAGGTTCACACACTGTCTAAGCGTGTTTCGTGCAGGTTACACACACCTCAGGTTCACACACTGTCCAAGCGTGTTTCGTGCATGTCACACACACCTCAGGTTCACACACTGTCTAAGCGTGTTTCGTGCAGGTTACACACACCTCAGGTTCACACACTGTCTAAGCGTGTTTCGTGCAGGTCACACACACCTCAGGTTCACACACTGTCCAAGCGTGTTTCGTGCAGGTTACACACACCTCAGGTTCACACACTGTCCCAGCGTGTTTCGTGCAGGTTACACACACCTCAGGTTCACACACTGTCCAAGCGTGTTTCGTGCAGGTCACACACACCTCAGGTTCACACACTGTCCAAGCGTGTTTCGTGCAGGTTACACACACCTCAGGTTCACACACTGTCCCAGCGTGTTTCGTGCAGGTTACACACACCTCAGGTTCACACACTGTCCAAGCGTGTTTCGTGCAGGTCACACACACCTCAGGTTCACACACTGTCCAAGCGTGTTTCGTGCATGTCACACACACCTCAGGTTCACACACTGTCCCAGCGTGTTTCGTGCAGGTTACACACACCTCAGGTTCACACACTGTCCAAGCGTGTTTCGTGCAGGTCACACACACCTCAGGTTCACACACTGTCCAAGCGTGTTTCGTGCAGGTCACACACACCTCAGGTTCACACACTGTCCAAGCGTGTTTCGTGCAGGTCACACACACCTCAGGTTCACACACTGTCCCAGCGTGTTTCGTGCAGGTTACACACACCTCAGGTTCACACACTGTCCAAGCGTGTTTCGTGCAGGTCACACACACCTCAGGTTCACACACTGTCTAAGCGTGTTTCGTGCAGGTCACACACACCTCAGGTTCATACACTGTCTAAGCGTGTTTCGTGCAGGTTACACACACCTCAGGTTCACACACTGTCTAAGCGTGTTTCGTGCAGGTTACACACACCTCAGGTTCACACACTGTCTAAGCGTGTTTCGTGCAGGTCACACACACCTCAGGTTCACACACTGTCTAAGCGTGTTTCGTGCAGGTTACACACACCTCAGGTTCACACACTGTCCAAGCGTGTTTCGTGCAGGTTACACACACCTCAGGTTCACACACTGTCTAAGCGTGTTTCGTGCAGGTCACACACACCTCAGGTTCACACACTGTCTAAGCGTGTTTCGTGCAGGTTACACACACCTCAGGTTCACACACTGTCTAAGCGTGTTTCGTGCAGGTTACACACACCTCAGGTTCACACACTGTCTAAGCGTGTTTCGTGCAGGTTACACACACCTCAGGTTCACACACTGTCTAAGCGTGTTTCGTGCAGGTTACACACACCTCAGGTTCACACACTGTCTAAGCGTGTTTCGTGCAGGTCACACACACCTCAGGTTCACACACTGTCCAAGCGTGTTTCGTGCAGGTCACACACACCTCAGGTTCACACACTGTCTCAGCGTGTTTCGTGCAGGTTACACACACCTCAGGTTCACACACTGTCCAAGCGTGTTTCGTGCAGGTCACACACACCTCAGGTTCACACACTGTCTAAGCGTGTTTCGTGCAGGTTACACACACCTCAGGTTCACACACTGTCTAAGCGTGTTTCGTGCAGGTTACACACACCTCAGGTTCACACACTGTCTAAGCGTGTTTCGTGCAGGTCACACACACCTCAGGTTCACACACTGTCTAAGCGTGTTTCGTGCAGGTTACACACACCTCAGGTTCACACACTGTCTAAGCGTGTTTCGTGCAGGTCACACACACCTCAGGTTCACACACTGTCTAAGCGTGTTTCGTGCAGGTTACACACACCTCAGGTTCACACACTGTCTAAGCGTGTTTCGTGCAGGTCACACACACCTCAGGTTCACACACTGTCTAACCCAGCCAGCAAAATTTTGCGCAGCGAATGCGTGTCGCAGTCGCCAAACTCTGCGTAACAACTGCACTGGACGCATGCGTAACGCGCGCGATTTTGCAAAGCGAAATACATGCGTGACACACTCGTTTTCCCTCAGATTACGCAGACCATACGCACCTCCAGCGCACGCTTATTTGACACCAAGACAAATTCGCACTCTCCACGCAGACGTCACGATTGCTTTACGCATTCTCACGCTATTAACGCGCTCTCCACGCAGACGACACGATTGCTTTACGCATTTAACGCGCTCTTGACGCAGATGTCCTGATCATCTTACGCACTCTCCACGCAGATGTCACGAATTATTGACGCATTCTCAGGCATTACGCGCTTTTTACGCTCTCTTCACGCAGATGTCACAATTGCTGTACGCATTCTCACGCATTTGACGCACTCTCCACGCAGATGTCACAATTGCTTTACGCATTCTCACGCATTTGACGCACTCTCCACGCAGATGTCACGATTGACCTACACAATTTTACGCAGACCACACAACCGCTTTACGCACTCACAAACAAATAATGGGCAGTGCACAACATTGTATTGATCCAGAAAGACAAAGGTCAAGCGTGCAGGTTCGATAACAGAGATGATCATAATTATGTACAAGTTCTAAAACAAAAATGCAGTCAAATAAATTGATTAAAACAAAGGAGAGATTTGAATCTCGCTTATTGCCATTGTGACTTCCAGGTTTTAATTTCACTGCATTTTGACATACCAGCAGCACGGAAACAAAAATGATCAAAATACTATTCAAAGCAGAATTCAAATTGGCAGAACAAAGAATAAATAGAACAAAACCCTGATAGTCATCATCGATACGCCGTAGTACATGCAGTGAAGAATCCAGTATAACTTATAAGAGAGAATTTTGATGTACACTCGTCACTATATCACATTGATGTAAACAAATAAATAAATAATTGGCACAGCCTAGGCATAGGCAGCAGTGAGTTGTATCAACATGTTTGAATACAGAACAGCAACAAAAAGAGAAAAAAAGTTCTACAAGCCAGCTAATAGTTGAACTTCAGATTACTAATGATATCACAAACAAACACTTAGTTAATGCCCATTCTCCAGGGATCGAAATCCAGTCAATGTACACCAAACTAGGATAACACATACATTTAGAATCTATCACGACTGCATAAAACATTGGTATGCAATTCACAAAGCAAGGAACTTGAAACATGAACATTGACATTAAACATACATATGTGCCCCACACACATTTCGGACAAGGCAGCTGAACGAAATTCAGATGTGGATGGAGCACAAAATAATTAGATGGGGCGGCGTGAAAGCATACTGGGACAAGGAACAAGCAAGAGAAAGAGGATAAGAAGATAAAAGGAAGAACAAACCGAAGAATAAGAAAGAAAAAAACCAAATAAGAGAAGGAGAGAGAAAAAAAAAAGGAAAACAAAAAAAAAGGAAAAAAAAGGGAGACAATCATATGAATGTGTACCATTTAAATAAAAGAAATTAAAAAATTACTTTTAAAAAGGAGACATTTCAGGTTTTGATTTGAAGTGTGTTAACATATTCACATATACCAGTAACTTTGCATGGAAAAAAAAAGTTCACAATGATTTGAAGCAAATTCAAATGCCAGAGAAAAAACAGAACAAAACCCTGATGTCATCATTGATAATCAGTGGTACGTTCAGTGAAGAAAAAACAATTGACACAACCTAGACATGGGCAGCAGTGAGTTATCAAGTTTCACTACACAAAAGTAACAACTACAATAATGAAACAAAAGGTAAAATGCCAGCTAATAGTCAAAATTCAGAACAATGATATCAAAAAGAAACACTTATTCAATGCCCCTTCTCCACTGATATGTATAAGCACACCAACATGACATAAACTCATAAATTTAAAAAAAAAACATGACATAAAACTCATAAATTAAAAAAAACTTATCAGACTGCGTAAAACATAGGTTTGCCATCTCAAAATGGATGTAAAACACGCAGCTTACTCACAAAATGATAGACAAGTCTCCAGCGGCAAGCTGCGCAGCAGACAAAATAAGGTGGCGAGGATCAATATAATTGAAATGCATTTTTTTTGCTGTTTCGGAGAGAACTTTGCTTCATTTACCTTACACTGCCTGCATTCAAGGGCTAAATTTTTATCAGGTGCACCAAGACTTACATCTATAGAAATCCAATCATAACGGTTTTAACAGCAAAAAAAAAAAAAGTATATTTCTAGTCTCGGTTCTAAATTCTCAACTCAACTCCAAAAAATAATAAAGAACAACAAAAACCCGCATCATGCATTGTCTCCTTCAAGCTGCCTAGGTTGTTTGCGTTCGACTCCCATAAATGACAAGGAATTGTTAAAACCTTTTCTTTCTATTTGTTCACTTTTTGTTTTCTTCTTTTCTGAACTCTTTATACTTGTATTTTATTCATTTTAATTTAGCCTGAAGGTTTGAGTCGTGTATTAAAAATCGAATATAGTGTGTAAGTGCCCTTGAACAGCTTTTCCAGAATCATGTATTCTATATTTTTAGTATGGGATACCCACAAGAAAAGTTCAAATGCATCTATGCGTCTCCACTGATAGTAATGGTAGTTGAGCACTTCCAGTTTAGTCTTCTGTCGTTCTGACACAACCTAAAAGGGTACATCATGTCTGAACATCATCTGTAGAAGAGTGTGAAGTTTAAAGCTTAGCTTAAATAATGTCCAACAAAACCCCAGACTCTTCTGTACATTACCCATCAGCCACACAGACCTGAACTGTGAAATACAATTACTCACTAGCAATTTCTCAGGCGAGTCAAATCTTACATTCATCAAATTTTTGCAACTAGCATTGTAAATAAGCCTACAGAGATTACAAAGTTCAATTACTGCAAACCAAATCATGAAGGCTCTTCCATGGCCTGTTGTCTCTTTCTTTTATCACAGGCTTCCAAAAACCAGTCTTGAACGGCCGTCTTCAAGGTCTTGACCTGTGGCACCCGTACAGCTTCACGGAACAGCCTCTGCATGACAAAACAAAAAATAACATGAACTTAGATCATCAAACAACTATCACTGATTTGAGAAAAGTCTCAAGTTTATTTCCTGACGCCTGTAAACTTGCTAAAAATCATACAGACACACAAACTTGCATACACACCATACGCTTTTACAACACACCAACTATACTTGAGTTAGGAAATTACAACACATTGTAATCCTTGTAGAAGAGAAGTAAAAAAAAATACCTACCCTAATATTTGTTTTAACCCTTTCGCTGCCAATCAAAACTTGGGTATGTGCATTCCTGACTGCCAGGGAATATTGGAGTTTGGGGTGTAATAATTCACACAAAAATCTAGCTTCAAACTGGCAGTAGGTAGGTAAGTAAAACCTATGTTGTTTTTAAAGGAAATTGAACCAAGAATCTGTTTTTAGTGTCTAATCATGGAAATGATAATTAGTTTGGCTTATAATGATGTTTAAATATGAACTTTTGAAAAATAAGCCCGGCGCATCTTCCGGTGCCTGTGGATCAAACACAGGTGGCTGTTTTGCTCGCTCCAAGAAAGGATTATAATCACTGTCATCTACCTGTTTCCAACGAATTGTCCGAAAGAAGATCTCCCCCTTCCCCTGTCAGTATCCATAATCATTTGCACCGCCTGTAGCGTCAGTCCGGCTTTGTTTTTCCCTACTAGGGCCCGGTCGACAGTCACCGTTAGCCATTTTGACGAGTCGAGATTTCTCTCCCATACCCTGTCGACAAGGCCGAAAATAGCCTTCAAACGCAAAACCGCGTCACCATTTATGTTTATTCATGAGAATGAGGTATCCTACCAAACCATTGGCTGCTATTTGTGTGTCAGCAGTGACGTAGCATTTCTGGAAAATCCCGGAACGGAGAAGACGGGTTTACCCGTTCTAAGGCGCTGCGGCTGCACAAGCGCATGACTGGTATACCCGTCATAAGTGGTTAAAGTTACCTTTACTATGACTTTTTCTTTGGGGGCCTTCGGAAATTCATAATACATGTACTGTGACGTGCAGACGCATATGTGACGACATCATACCGTTTGCTAACATCCTTATTTCGTATGTAGTCGAAAATCCATGACACTGACAAATGAGCTCAGGAACTTGGCTTCTAGCAATTTAATGTTAAGCGTAAAAGCTTTGACAACTATCATTCACATGTGAAACATGGCAAATTTAAAATTGATTCCAAAGAACAAAATTTGAGACAGAAATAACTTGTTGTTTTGTAGACATGGATTTTATCTTCTTCCTAAAAGGACCAGGATGATTTTACAAATTATGAAAAACAACTCACTGTCGATGGCTTTTAGTCGCAGCGTACACCATGGTCTCTTTCCCTGCCCTCCCCCAGAGCCCCCTGTCAGCAACCGTGTAGCCTATGGAACACCTTCGTCATCACAGCATCAGTAGTCGTCTTTAGTTCATGTCCACCAACCACACCGAGCTCATGGTCATGGATCTGAAACAAACAAAACAAGCCAACTGAATTCCAAAAATCAAATATTCAGACAGCTCTTCTTCACATACAAACAATTCAATCTGGAAGCATCATACTGTCACCTGGAGCAAAAAATCGCACTTGCTTAAAAAAAAAAAGTTTTCAGAAGAGCAAATGGTGATTGAGTGTAGCACTAGCATTGTCATAAAATGTAATCACACACCTCAGGTGACCTGCATCAATCATTCAATACTATCTCACAAACCTTCATTTGGAAAGCACAAACATAGTTAGAAGAGAGCGTCAACCGTGATACTATTCAGTGTGGACAATTTTTTTCTGACACATAATCCGATGCCTACACAAAGTGAGAATCAGAACTCACAAGAAGGCACTGTTGCATGTTTGTGATTATTTGCTTGAGTGTAGCACTTGCAATTTTGAACTTGAGGAAACAGCGTAGCAATTTCTGTTACATCCCTGAAAACCTAGCAGATGGCAGCTCTGGCCACAGAGCAATATTTGCATTATTTCTCACAGATGCAATGATCACAGAAAACAAAGTGGTGCATGCATTTTCCGCACCCCACATGAGAAAAAGAGGCCCATCATTGTGCGTACCCATAAGCATAGTTTTATCATCAAAATGTGTTGGTTAAATTCACAAATGTGACCAATACGCATAAACCTTGCATGAATTCCCAGGATAATGGGAAACTGGTCATGACTGAGAACTGATGAACAGTTAAGATACACCCGTGAACCGTGATGACATCTGGCATCCTCCAAAAAGCACACACTCAAGGTAACATTTAAAGCCTAAAGAGCGTCTAACAATAACATGTCACTCTCACAAGATCTTGCTACAGTTATCTGGGGAAAATAGCACAGGCATGACTGGTCTGCTTCAACAATAGCATTCAAAGCCACCTACCAGTGATCACTCCTTCGACAGATCCATCATGTGCCTTCAACATCTTCCACACTCAACAGTAAAAAGATGACTCCATCGAACAGTAGCACAGGCTCTGGCTCCACCATGATTCTTTGGCAACCAATTACTAAATTAGTCGCATCAGGTCCATCTGCTCCTGTAGAACCTTCTCCAGCAGCAAGAACTGATGTTTATCTTGCCGCTCTGCTCTGCTCGTAGTCTTGTGTCCGCTGAATGGAAGAAAAGAAGAACAAAAAGTCATTTACATGAAGCAATACATATTTTAGACAATCTGTCGGCCTGAAAAGAAACCATCAGCACTAAAAAACAATCTGAGCAAATGTTCAAAGTAAACGTGACATCTCTATATTTTTGAATTCAGGAGAAGATGAGGAATATATATATTGCAATCAATTTTTAAAGGGGCATACAGAGTGGCATTTGATGGGGTAAAAAGATGTAGGGACTCAGCAGTTGGAGATGAAAATTTTTGTGTGTATTTACTTCAAGCAGATTTTTTTTTTTTTTTTTTTAGACAGAAGAACAAACACACACTAAAAATCCTTGTTTAAAGTTGAACTGACCTTAACTTTTCCTCCAAACACTAGAACTTTTTGTATTCATTCAAAAATATTCATCAAAAAGGTTAAATTTTAAATTCAATTTTGCAGACTTTGGATGAAAAGTTACTCTTCTCTGGCATCCCGCGGACACAGTTCACACTTTCTCATCAATGAGATGCCTGTGTTAATTAAAAACAAACATCAATAAAACTATTAATCAGTCTAGTTTTCTCTTGTTTTCATCTTATGAACATTCTAAATGTTAGACTAACTTATTGTCTTGTACAGAATAACAACTGTGTGAATGGTGCTATACTGAATGAAAGAGTGTGACATGAAGTTCTTGTACATCATTGTAAAGAGTGTGAATGACGTTTTAGTTTAGATGTCAAGCGCTTAGAGCAAGCCTTTTTAACGAAAGTTTTTGATTTAGCGCTATATAAATGTTCTTATTATTATTATTATTATTATTATTATTAAAATAAAATAAAAATTTAAATATAAAAATGAAATCGACCAACCGCCCCCACCCGATTTTTTTTCCCTTTGCTGGAAACAATACATTTGTTTCACTAAAACAGTAAAAGAGATCAGCTGAATTTGTTTGACACATCTGGTTATAACTAAAAGAACAAGAAGAGCAAACGCTCGATCGAGTCACTTTCGCAGTTCTGAATATTATATGAGGCATCAGATGGACAGGAAGAAATTGCTATTCACAACACAATGAGTCACGTTCACATAAAATTTGAGCCCGGTCACTTTTATAGTTTCCGAGAAAAGCCCAACGTTAAGTTGTGTGTTGCCGAACAGAAAAGGCTAGTTATCTCCCTTGTTTTTCTGATAACGTTCGTAAAAGGCTACAGATGTAAATACTTTGATGTAAAGAATAATCCTACAAAGTTTCAATCACATCCGATGAACTTTGTCAAAGATATAAAATGTCTAATTTTTCCTTTGACGCTGACCTGTGACCTTGAAAAAGGTCAAAGGTCAACGAAACCATCGTTAAAGTGTAGAGGTCATTGGAGGTCACGACTAAACAAAATATGAGCCCGATCGCTTTGATAGTTTCCGAGAAAAGTCCAACGTTAAGGTGGTGTCTACGGACGGCCGGACGGCCGGCCGGCCGGACAGACTAACACTGACCGATTACATAGAGTCACTTTTTCTCAAGTGACTCAATAAAACACAAAATAAGCCAAAGTCACAGAACAAAAAGACGCTGTCAGTGTCACTATCAATGACTCTGAATGAGACACTCATTGCTATCGAGCCATACCTGTTCATCTTCACCTTGCCGGGACGGAACGACAGTCTGCGTTACTGGCATCGGTGGCGGTGTTAAGGTCACTGTCCATCTCAGCTTTCTTCACCTTCAGTTCAAACAAGCAGTGAGCACCGTCATACTCAAGTCAAAGCTTTCTGAAAAAATAAATACTTGGAAGTTAAATAGGATCACATTGATTCCCAAACCTAACAGTAACAGTAACACGCAAACATCAAAACTGGAATATTAATTATTAAATATAAGCATCTCAATTTCACTAAATTAGTATATTTATTTTCTCTGTGATGTATTTTTTATTTTTATTTCAAAAAAATCTGTTTTTCAACTTTATCACTGCACACGCTGACACAGCCTCTGCCTGCCTCTCTAGTCTATGCATGCCTCGGGAACAAGGGTAATTTTTCTCTTTTCCGAGACTCAGACACAGAATATTCCACTATGACTATGAGTCTATGTCAGTATGCGGAACTGAAAGTTGAACATCTGTGGAAAAATAAAAAGATACAAATAAATAAATAAAAGATATATGAAGAGCCTATTAGTATTACTACTAAAGCTCCTGACAGGTTTCACAGTCTTCAGAGTCGGGTATGTCCCTAACTTTGATATCAAATAAAATGTTTCGTTTTGTTGAGTCGTGAATTTTCACTGGTCTGTGTCGAATGTCTTCGGAATTTACATATGAAAAATAAACTTTGATCGAATTTAAGTCAAGTTTGTATTCCCCACCAGCGAAAAAGGTAGGTCGGTCGTGAGAAATGAGACAGACACGATTTCCCTTTTTAGCCACATTGCAATAGACAAAGGCACCAGTACAAAAACACACTAAGAAATCCAGTTAAAAGTACATTAGAAACCAAAGAACAGAGATAGATGAACACACTTAGTTAAAAAAAACAATGAATGTGTTTATGTTTAGTCGATACAATCGCATGTGAAGTAAACGGTCTTTTTTCTAAATGTGTCTGTCTCAAAAACGTTAATTACAAATCTGTTCAGTTGGAATGGCTGTTAAAAGGTTTGGACGTAACATGCTTTTAATAAGTAGCAATTTCCATCAAATCACGATATGAAAGGGTTTTGAAAGGCTAACTACGGCTTATTCTACTTGCGCTTGGTCATTTTGTCACTCGGGCAAGGTGTCTGTCTCATTTTTTCTCACGACCGCCCTGCAGACAAATCGTCCGCTATAACCGCCATACACAGCAAATTGTCATGATGCAACCAATTTTACACTTCCTATCCGTTGTCAGGCAGATAATCAACTGGCTGACTAAAGAATTTTTCGGCATGTGTTCATTTCAGAGCACGTTATTTTACTGTCTAGTAACTCGGGCAAGGTGTCTGTCTCATTTTTTCTCACGACCGCCCTGCAGACAAAATCGTCTGCTATAACCGCCATACACAGCAAATTGTCATGATTCAACCAATTTTACACTTCCTATCCGTTGTCAGGCAGATGATCAACTGGCTGACTAAAGAATTTTTCGGCATGTGTTTATTTCAGAGCACGTTATTTACTGTCTAGTCACTCGGGCAAGGTGTCTGTCTCATTTTTTCTCACGACCGTCCTGAAGACAAATCGTCTGCTATGACCGCCATACACAGCAAATTGCCATGATGCGACCAATTTTATACTTCCTATCCGTTGTCAGGCAGATGATCAACTGGCTGACTAAAGAATTTTTCGGCATGTGTTTATTTCAGAGCACGTTATTTACTGTCTGTCTCTGAAAACCTTGAATTCTCACGACCGCCCGGCACTTTGACGGTCATTTCTTACCAAATGTTAAGCAGATTCATTTGTAAAATAACAACATTCAGTGACTGTGTCTGATCAACGCCAGTGGTTTTTTTCAATCCTTGAATGCACTGCATTGTGAATGTTGTGGTCAAGTGAGAGTTTTATAGACATTGCCGTACGTTTTTCAACACTTTGATGACGTCAGACAGCAGATTGAAAACGTTCCAACTTGGAAAGAGAGCCAGTCACGATCATATAATCGTAGGGAATCAATAGTTGCTTTGTGTATTAACTTTCAAGTGCTTTTAAAAGTTTGATTTTTGTCATTGTTATTGTTGCATATATATGTGCGTGCGTACGTGCCTGCGCGCCTGTCAGTGTGGAAGAGTGTAGCCTGGTAAGTGTATCCAATTCCGACCGACTTCGGGGATACCTAAATCCGACCGATTTTCCAAGTCACTAATGATGAGGTTCACACGTCATCCCAACAGAAAGAATGCCATTCATACAAGGGCCATTCATGAACGGTTGATGACGCGATGTCACGAACCAATCGTTTCGTCACGAGAGTTAATTGCGTCATCTGCACCGCGGCGCGAAATGTGCCTTCGCCATACGTTTCTTGCAAAGGGGGAGATAATTTGATGAACAGAGTTGTGTTTCTTTTACATGGATGTTAATAAGTGTTTTTGGAAGAATAATGTTATGGTTCTGACTAAATCTCATTGTACTTTTTAATCGAAAAGGGGAAAATCTTATCGGTCGTGATTAGATACCCAGTTTTTGAGAGAGTATTTAAATCCGACAACAACGCAGATAATACAAAACGCTGCACAAAATCCCAGTAAAACCATTCATTGTTTACGTTTATGACTTGAAAAAAGCATATGAACAAGGAAACATATCAGATGATGTATTATCTAGCTGTGTGTGTGTGTGTGTGTGTGTGTGTGTGTGTGTGTGCGTGCGGCCGAGCGTTGCGCGCACGTGTTCGTTTGTGTGTGTGTGTGTGTGTGTGTGCGTGCGTGCGTGCGTGCGTGTGTGTGTGTGTGTGTGTGTGTGTGTGTGTAAGCGTGCGCGCGAGCATTGTGCGCACGTGTTCGTTTGTGTTAGCGTATGTGTGTGTGTGTGTGTGTGTGTGTGTGTGTGTGTGTGTGTGTGTGTGTGTGTGTGTGTGATAGTTGAGGCGGACCTGTTAAGTAATCTTTGATTAAGTCGGGACTTTGATATTGCATTTGAGCCAGGTAGCTTGAAAATAAATGAATTAGTTCGCTCATTAAAATTGTCATCAAAAACGAATATTTCATTACAGATTCAAACACTACTGCATTGTCAAAGCTTTCTGAAAAAATAAATACTTGGAAGTTAAATAGGATCACATTGATTCCCAAACCTAACAGTAACAGTAACACGCAAACATCAAAACTGGAATATTAATTATTAAATATAAGCATCTCAATTTCACTAAATTAGTATATTTATTTTCTCTGTGATGTATTTTTTATTTTTATTTCAAAAAAATCTGTTTTTCAACTTTATCACTGCACACGCTGACACAGCCTCTGCCTGCCTCTCTAGTCTATGCATGCCTCGGGAACAAGGGTAATTTTTCTCTTTTCCGAGACTCAGACACAGAATATTCCACTATGACTATGAGTCTATGTCAGTATGCGGAACTGAAAGTTGAACATCTGTAAAAAAATAAAAAGATACAAATAAAAAAACACACAGATATATGAAGAGCCTATTAGTATTACTACTAAAGCTCCTGACAACTGCTGCCGCAATGACTCGACCAGATTAGGAACCAACCAAAGTTCACCAAGAAACAGACAATGAGACATAAAATGATAAACGAAAATTCAGTTTTTATGGTGCCGTGAGCGACCCGCGAATCGGGATTCGGATGGTATTTTCACTCTTCCACAACTCCTTAAAAACAAACCACTGCATCAATCAACTTTATGTTTTTGGAAAAGTTAGTTCATTCATCCATCTTTCAGACAAAACAAACATGAATGAATAGAACAGTGTTCTTCTAGGCGAAAAAAAAATCGAAAGTGTGAGAAATTCTCTCTGCCATCAAACTCGGAAGCCGAAGCCGCGAGCTATCAAAAATTCAAATTCCCAAATCTTTCCTTCAGTTGATCAACTTACCTATTCTTGAAAGAAGTCAATCTTCATTTCAGAGAGAAGGATAAGATTACCTTGCATCCAATAAGCAAGTCAAAAATACAAGTCAATATGAAGAAAAAGCAAAAAAACGCCGATACAATGTGGATTTGACAGACTTCTTGCCAACAGGAAGTTGGAGATTGTCTGATTTTCTGACAGACAAGGGAAATAACTTCAATAAATTGCTCTTTTCAGTCAAGGTAACTGTCTCCCCTGAAATTGAACTTTCATAGAGATTTTCTTCCAAAGCAAAATAAAATAAAATGAAAATATGCTGAGAACAAATTTTATGTAACCATTAACATCAGCCTTTATTTTGAGTAGATAATTAGTTTCAAAGTTACTTTAGTTTACATTTTTTTGTTTAATCTGCATTTTTTAAATGTTTTTATCGTTTTGTTATGGGTGTTCATATAGATTTCAGTTATCTTTTCTGTTCATATAATATTTTTATTATGCTTTGCCTAGATTTTTCCACGACATTATTTTGTGGAAAGCTGATTCCTACAACAATACCAAATCCCCATTACAATAATTATATTACATGCTAAAACAATTATAATGATAATACAAATTAAAATAATCATATTTATTTTAAGATAAAAATAATCAGGATAACAATTAAGCAAATAAATGTTGGTAATAACAAAATGATTAAATAAAAATTAAATGGGAAAACCATTACATAAAATAAAAATATTTTTATTAAACTTTTAAATGCAATTTTTTTAAAACCGAAACTGTCTTAAGATAAACTGAAAAATAACGGATTGAAAGTTTTTATGCAATTTTTTTTCTAAAAAAAAAAAGAAGAAGTTTTTGAAGAAGAATAACTATTCATAACCAAAATTTAAAAGTAAATATTTTTTAATAACATAAAATATAATAAATTATTTCATGAAGTAAATGCATAAACCCACGGTATAAAATTAGGAAAAATAAAAATTGCAATCACCTTTTCATTGAATCCATGCGTGCTAAACACTGCGTGGTGAAGTCGTTTCGAATGCGACAATCTGCGTAAAAGTTGGCGAAAAGTAACGCGCGCGAAGCGAAGGTGTCACGAGGCCGTACGCATCCCCGCATGAAAAACGCAGAAATAACGCATGCGTCACGCAGAATCATGCTGGCTGGGAAGCGTGTTTCGTGCAGGTCACACACACCTCAGGTTCATACACTGTCTAAGCGTGTTTCGTGCAGGTTACACACACCTCAGGTTCACACACTGTCTAAGCGTGTTTCGTGCAGGTTACACACACCTCAGGTTCACACACTGTCTAAGCGTGTTTCGTGCAGGTCACACACACCTCAGGTTCACACACTGTCTAAGCGTGTTTCGTGCAGGTTACACACACCTCAGGTTCACACACTGTCCAAGCGTGTTTCGTGCAGGTTACACACACCTCAGGTTCACACACTGTCTAAGCGTGTTTCGTGCAGGTCACACACACCTCAGGTTCACACACTGTCTAAGCGTGTTTCGTGCAGGTCACACACACCTCAGGTTCACACACTGTCTAAGCGTGTTTCGTGCAGGTTACACACACCTCAGGTTCACACACTGTCTAAGCGTGTTTCGTGCAGGTTACACACACCTCAGGTTCACACACTGTCGAAGCGTGTTTCGTGCATGTCACACACACCTCAGGTTCACACACTGTCGAAGCGTGTTTCGTGCATGTCACACACACCTCAGGTTCACACACTGTCCAAGCGTGTTTCGTGCATGTCACACACACCTCAGGTTCATACACTGTCTAAGCGTGTTTCGTGCAGGTTACACACACCTCAGGTTCACACACTGTCCAAGCGTGTTTCGTGCATGTCACACACACCTCAGGTTCACACACTGTCTAAGCGTGTTTCGTGCAGGTTACACACACCTCAGGTTCACACACTGTCTAAGCGTGTTTCGTGCAAACTGAAGAGCTGTTGTCATGGCCGACTTTTCGCCATCTTTCAACCAACTTTAGTCTCCGTTAGAAGTCATCAAGAAGTTGCCGAAACCAAATCGGCGAGAAGTTGGTCATGTGTACAGATTATGCAGCGATTTAGACCCGACTTGGTCGTGACTCAAAAACTGAGTCGAATGCTGCTGACACTGTTGCATGATGCTGCTGATTTACACTTAACGTCCTCACGGGAACTATTGCTGATTGGTTAGCACTAGCTAAACCACGCTTATCGAACTACTTCCCTTTTCCGAAACACCATCCGTGTTCAAAGTCCGAACGTTCAAATCGGCCGAGAATCGTTGCTTAAAAGTAGACTGAACGTTTGCGCTGTACACATGGGCAGCGTTTTTCAACAAACTTTGTTGTGACAAAAATCGTTCGAAAGTAGTTAAAAAGTTGGTTGTAAATGGGCAATGGAAACAGCACTTAATGAGTACAGTGGTACCTGCGATGAAAGGACACCCTTAGACCAACTGAAAGTGTCCCTACATTGCAGGTGGCCTGTCATGACATGTATATTTAGTTGAGATAATAGACAAAGGGACAACATATGGTGTCTAGGAGTCCTCTCAAGGGAGGGGCCTCACATCCCAGGTACCACTGTATGTCCTCGTGCAAAAAGTACCTTCTGTTAGTCGCATTATCTTTGACGCTCCGGAGTTTGCTGACAAGTTCAACTCAAGATGAACGAAAGAGACGATGTGACTTTTTAAACGCTGGCGTTTCTGTTTCACGATTGAAATGTCAGTCCTTTGCTAACGAGGCCGCTGTCTCATTTGACACCAGTGGCTTTTTCTCCTAACTTCCTAGCAGTGATGGTGAAGTCTGTGTTTAGTTTCTGTGCCTGGTTGTCTCTGTCTTTGTGTAGATTTTGGTTCTCCTTTGTTTCTTTCTTTTGTTCGGTTTTGTTGTTGTTAGTAATGTATTGCTCTGAGCGCGTGTTTTTTGTGTGTGCGTGCTTGTACTCATTTTGTAACTAACATCCATGTCAATCCTCGAAAGTAATTCAGGCCTCCCAAAAAAGAAAGAAAAACAACCTCTATGCATCCAGTTCCTCGTCAAAGATCAGAGGCTGAGTTGTGTTTTCTGCACAGGCGATGTTGAAAAATAAACCAACAACAACTCCTATGCGACTTTATTCTCGTCTGAGTGCCTCTCTACCAAGAGCCATTGCGTTTTCCCTTTTTCACATGGCCAACTTGCCGTGGTTCGTGTAGGTGTGTGAATGGGTTTCACGTGCAGGGCTATGGAGCAGCCACACGTCTAGACGCGGAGCAACATGTGCGGAGAGACAGAGTCCCATCAACAATATTCCAGGTTGTTTTCTGGTGGTCTACGTCCTCACAGGTCGTGTTGCTTATTAGGGACAATATGTTTGATATGATAAGCACCACACACACACACACACACACACACACACACACACACACACACACACAAAATGCTAGCCTGGAATATATTTGGTCCGATGTACAGTAGGCGGCAACAGAAACGCGCCACAGTCATCACTGCTACAAGTCAGTGAGTCTTGCGTCGTTTTCAAACTGTTGATAAATATTAACCAGATAAGATAAATCAAAAAGAAGAACAGATTCGTGTGGTATATTTGACTAGCTGGACAGTTAGTGTGTTGGTTTTAATTGTTGTCTTTTTTTTTTCTTTACCTCTTAAAACTTTGTGTAAGGGGTAGGGGTGAAGCGAGTCGTGATCGCAGGCATATGTGTCACTTTTGTATCTTACCTGTTTCATTTTTTTTAGATGGAAAACGACAAAAAAATGACTTGCACCAGTGGGCGCGACTGTGCCGCGTTTATGTTCCCTGCCACTGTGCTGGCATTGACGTGGACAGGCTGGCTAACTGGCACACTGCCACTGTACTGGCATTGACGTGGACAGGTTGGCTAACTGGCACACTGCCACTGTACTGGCATTGACGTGGACAGGCTGGCTAACTGGCACACTGACACTGTACTGGCATTGACGTGGGCAGGTTGGCTAACTGGCACACTGACACAGACATGGCTACTGAGTTAATGCCGGAATGCTTATGTTTTGAAAAAACAAAACAAATCATAAGTACATTGACCAAATGGCCAAAGAAAAGAAACGCAGCCTGAACATTAAACAAGTCGCGTGAGGCGAAATTACTACATTTAGTCAAGCTGTCGAACTCACAGAATGAAACTGAACGCACTGCATTTTTTCACCAAGACCGTATAGCATCGTCAGTCCCCCGCTCGTGGAAAAGGCAGTGAAATTAAAAAGCCAGTATAGCGCGGTAGTGGTTGCGCTGAGTGGGAAAGCACACTTTTCTGTGACTCTATTCTTTTTAACTTTCTGAGCTTGTTTTTAAACAAAACATAACATATCTATATGTGTTTGGAATCAGGAACCGACAAGGAATACGATGAAATTGTTTTTGAATCGATTTCGGAAATTTAAATTTAATCCTAAGTTGTATATTTTTAATTTTCAAAGCTTGTTTTAAATTCTAATATAACACATTATATGTTTTTGGAATCAGGAAATGACGAAGAATAAGATGAAATTATTTTTGGATCGTTTTATAAAAATATAATTTTAATTACAATTTTCAGATTTTTAATTACCAAACTCATTAATCATTTTTAAACCTCCAAGCTGAAATGCAATACCAAAGTCCGGACTTCGTCGAAGATTGCTTGACCAAAATTTCAATCAATTTGGTTGAAAAATGAGGGCGTGACAGTGCGGCCTTACTAAAAGCCGGATGTGACGTCATCAAAGAAGTTTATCGAAAAAAAAGTCCGGGGATATCATACCCAGGAACGGGGTCCTGATTTGGCCTATTATGGTCCGCTGGACCCGAAAAGCAACAGCTAACTAACTAACTAACTAACCCAGGAACTGTCATGTGAAATGTCATCAAGATCAATCCAGTAGTTTTCTCTGAATCGCTCTACACACACACACACACACACACACACACACACACACACACACACGTACACACACACACACACACATACACACAACGTACACACACACACACACACACGTACACACACACACACACACACACACACACACACACACACACGCACGCACATATATACACACATACACCACGACCCTCGTCTCGATTCCCCGTCTATGTTAAAACATTTAGTCAAAACTTGACTAAATGTAAAAACAACCAGACATGACATGATAGGAGTTAGAGGCTTACTGACACACTCAGCACAGGACAGGGAGGCAGGAAGCGGAACTGACACGAAGATTGATGTACACATACTCACATCTTCATGTGCGAAGAATCTCCAACTCGGGTGGTCTTAACGAAAAAGATTTGAGAGGAAATGTTGAACGATTTTTGTTTACCCTTCATTTGAGACTGAAAAAATCAAGAGGAACCAAAAGTCGGTCAAACATTCCAACAAGCACGCACACACACACACACACACACACACACACACACACGCACGCACGCACGCACACACACACACACACACACACACACACACACACGCACGCACGCACACACACACACACACACACACATACACACGAGCGCTCGCGTAAAAAAAAAAGGACATAGAAAAAGGAAAAGGTAGAGAGAGAGAGAGAGAGAGAGAGAGAGAGAGAGAGAGAGAGAGAGAGAGAGAGAGAGAGAGAGAGAGAGAGAGAGAGAGAGAGAGAGAGAGAGAGAGAGAGTGGGCGAGAAAGAAAGGAAATAGACAGACAGACAGGCAGACAGACAGACAGGTGGACAGACAGACAGACAGACACAGACAGACACACAGGTGGACAGACAGACAGACAGACAGACACACAGACAGACAGAAAGTCAGACAGATAGTCAGAAAGTCAGACAGATAGTCAGACAGACAGGCAGACAGACAGACAGAAAGTCAGACAGATAGTCAGACAGATAGTCAGACAGAGAGGGGGAGACAGACAGACAGCAAGACAGACAGCAAGACAGACAGCAAGACAGACAGAAAGTCAGACAGACAGACAGAAAGTGAGACAGACAGACAGACAGAAAGTGAGACAGACAGAAAGTCAGACAGACAGTACATCAGTAGAGTATTAGAGAATGACAGGGAAACGGACACGCAAAGGAGAGACTGACAGAGAGACCGAGTCCTTTAAATATATATCCGTCCGCTCCACCCCCCCTCCCTGGTTTCTAGGGTCCATCTTCAATGCAGAATAATATGGCGAACCTTCAGCACTGTAAACGAGCACATCTTTCTACTCACACTTCAAAGACAGGAAACTGGTTGATGAGATTTCATTTCCAGCCAAACTTCAGACCTTACACTGCATGCTTTTCAGAGATAGCTAGATTATCTTCTTTGTTGTTGACTTTGTTTTTATTGCTCATCTTGGGTTGCCTCTTCTTCTTCTTCTTCTTCTTCTTCTTCTTCTTCTTCTTCTTCTTCTTCTTCTTCTTCTTTTTTTTTTTGGCCTTATTTTTCTTTGCCTTATTTTTCTGTCTTCTTTTTGCTGTGTCTTCTTTTTCTTGGTAAAACGTGTTTTGTGACACAATGTTTCTGTACGCTCCCGTCAGGGCGGCATGATGCTGTCTTTGGCTAGCTTGGATTCAAAGAGATATCTTCACATGTTTCTCCAGAACCATTTTCATTAAAATATAAAACTGACAAGTAAGACAGGATTCAATTTCTTCCAAATAGAGACCAATTTTGTTTCTCTGTAATAATCAGGTTTTTTTGGTTTTGTTTTTAATCTTAGACGGAACATGTGTTGTACAGTTTCTTTCTGGTTGAAACAGAAAGTGTTATTGACACTCTTGACTCTCTTTATGTCTATATAAGCTCAGCAGCGCAATGTTTAATAAAAGATAAAACAAAAAAATCCCCAAAAAATCTTTAAATTGACAGAAACAGAAAAATGACAATGACAAAATGAAAACCTGTCTTAGGAATTTCTTTTTTAGTCTCAAAAGATGTAATATGAAAATACCTCCATAATTATATGCTCAGCCTGACTGCAACTGCATTTGACTTCACACAAACTTTGACTCCAAAGCCTGAAACAGCTATCTGAGCCCTGGAAATCCGTTAACCCCTTCAACCCCCAAGTTGGTAACATGACTCCTGCCGAGATTCCAGAGCTAAATCCGTAGATCCGCTTCTAAAGTGCTGCTCACACGGTCCACTTTCAACCGACTTTCAGGAGAAAATGCTGAGAAGTTTTTGCCGTGTGAACAGCTCGGGTGGATCGTCCATTTCCACCAGACTTCTCACGCCTTGGCCAGAAAAGACGAGCCAACGCATAATGGAAAAGCGCAACTAGACAGTTAAATATGCCGTCCAACCGGAGAGTGCTTCAGGAAAAGTCTCTTCAGAATTAGTGAAAATGTTGAACAGTGAATAGGCAGCTTTATATTCACATGCCAAACTTGTCCCCAATACTTTGTAACCGAGTGCCGAAACACTACGCTCACCTCGGGAGGCGAAGTGCAATCAAACAGGATTGAAAATGTTAGGGCTAATTTCTTAGCCCTATAAAAACTGTTATGCAAACCCGAAGGTTTCCATGATCATACAGACAACCGGAAACCACCAGACCCCATCACAAACAGAATTCCACAATACACCGGTGTTGACTTAAAGGCCAACAACTCGGGTGCAAAGTCTGCTGTGAAAGGAGCGGTAGCCTCCCCTGTCACACTTCTTCGCTTCGCAGCCAACTCAACTTTAAAGCGGCTTCTGGGTGACTAACATCGATTCAAGATCAGTTTAAAATCGGCCATGTGAACGTGTCTTCAGCTGACCTTGTGCTCGCTTTATCTGGCGGCCAAGACCGGACACAGTAACCAGCATGCGCAGTGAACATTTCGCCAACTCCTCGCTAATTAGTGTTGACCGAGGCGCATTCAGCCCACAGAGGTAAAGACGGTTGTAGCTCTGTGATTCAGCCTGACCGCTGAGGCTCAGCACGGTCAGCACCGCCACTGTCAAGGTAAACCCTCGGCACGTGCACCACGCCTGACCGCCAGCAAACTCACAGACAAAGAAAGAGCTATTTCTATGTATGTGCAGCCAACTGCGCATGACTGGCCATCAGCGAGTAGTATGTCGGCGTACTGGCGCCAAAAGTGATATTACGACATATGACTGTGATATGAGAATGAAAGGGGAGTGCACGCAGGAGAACAAGTATAACTCTCACTTA
>NC_090245.1:110413467-110415967 GCF_037325665.1 Littorina saxatilis
GGAGTTAATCGGGATCTTCTTCTCTCCCCTGCCCTTGTCCACTTCTGGACTTTCTTGTGGTTATTAGAGTAATTGAGAGTAGGGAGGTAAGCCACTTAAAGTAATCACTTAAGCTATTGCTACTTCTCGGCCACGTGTGCCCTGTCATTATTAAGTACAGTCTGCTTACAAAAATAACAAGAAAAAAAGGCAAAGCCCTCAAGACTCACGTGTGTGTAGTGAAGTGTGCTTGTCACAATGATGTTACCTACTCAAACAGGGTGTTGACAAGTGTGCGTGCGTGTGTTTGTGTGTGTGTGTGTGTGTGTGTGTGTGTGTGTGTGTGTGTGTGTGTGTGTGTGCGCGTGCTTGCGTCTTGGTCAAATGGCGGTGAAGGGAGTGGCATCTGGCTTGAGTACATCCTGATGCCTGAATAAGTGTGTACCTCGCTATCAAGCAGAGAAGGTAAATCATACACGTGCTAGTACTCTTGCGAGCTGCAATGAGACACTCTCTAAATCAACAACGAAAGATAGTTTTCTCATTTCCGACTGGCAGCAGTTTTAAGGTACGCTTCTCGTACGACCACAATAATCTTCAAAAATAAAACAGAACTGAATGTATTAGTTTTGTTTTGAAGGCATGTAGCAAAAGTGTATTATTTTGTCAGCTCGGAAAAAAACAAGCGTTCCTTTTGATTTTCGGTATGTGTCCATGTGGAAGTAAGCTTCTATAGCATGTTGACTTTGCCATCTTTGCTTCTGTTCTTTAGTACTGACGACAGAGACACAAGATTACGTAAAAGGCACAGTCTTTCCTGTGAAGCTACTTCGGCTAGCCATTTCAGATCTGGATGAGGTCATCCCTCCGCTTGGCCAAGTACACTACAATCAACAGTCAGACTGCTTTCTATGGAAAGTGCATGGGATTTTGGGACAGAATTGATTTTTTTAAGATTTACTCATTTTGAAAAATCCAACTTAATTGCACACAAAGCAGCATTCACACCAACTTAATGGCCCACATGAATAAACCAGTTTCCTTCCCTTAACAAAATAATTCGATGTTTTTAATAAAGCAGCTTACTCCTCATTTGCTCCCCCCCCCCTCTCTCTATAACTCTTTCCTTTCCTCCTTCCCTCCCTATCTCTTTCTCTCTATAACTCTTTCCTTCCCTCCTTCCCTCCCTCTCTCTTTCTCTCTCGTCCTCTCTCTCTCTCTCTCTCTATCTCGTTCTCTCTCGTTCTCTCTCCACACACACACACACGCACACACACACACACACATCCCCTCCCCCAGCCACACAAATACCCCTTCCCCACCCCAGACCCTCTTCCCGCTAAGCCATTGTGCCGAACCCTGCTGCAGGCAACTCCGTCATCTTGTCTGTCATAATTCTCGCGCTCACAGGGCAGTTATGGACCTCAAGAAACGCGCACTTTACATTTACAGAGTGAAAAAAGAAGATCGATAAATGGAGGGGAAAGTGACTCGCCTGCTGTGAAGAGTTCTTTATCCGCTCTGTCATTTGTAATGCCGGATTCTCGTGTCTCTATATTACTCAGTATGTAGGACAGGTCACAAATCCTTTTTATATTTAGTCAAGTTTTGATTCCATTTGCCTTGCGTTGCACTGTGCATTTTCTGTTCAGCGTTTTATTCTTTTTGCTTTTCTTGTCTTTCTTGACGTTTTCTGTTCTTAATGTTCTATTTGACTTTTGGATTACCTTAGTTTTGTGAAGGGGAGGGGGGTGGGTGTTTGGAAATGACATGATTAGTGTACATAATCATGTAGGCCTACTCGCGACTAACATTCAAGGGAAGTAACTCTTGATCGAACAGGAACATCCGGGGAGTCGATGTCCGCCATGTTTTTGACTGTTGCCATGTTGTTCCATCCTGAACAAATAAAATAATACCTTTCAAGTCAACACATCTTTGGGTTCCATTATTTAATGCAAGGCTATCCTGAACAGTGGGGGTAAGGGTTAAGACGGGTGGCAGGAGTGGGAGAGTGGGGGGGGGGGGGGGGCTATATCTTACGTCAAACAGGACATGTGTTTATATAGCTATTCTGATGAACACGTGGGGGAATTCGGGGGCTGTGATTGGATGGTCTCTTCCGATCATCAAAGCATAATGCGGCGGAAGTCTGCCATTTTACTCAATATCCAATAGCATATTGAGAAAAATGGCCGACGCATGATTTCGCTTTACCCATCTGTACCACGGCGATGTTTCTATTGACAACAGCATACACTGACAACTTAAAAAGCTGTTTCAACTACTGTGTTGTGAAGTCGAATGCACTTGGAGTCAGTTTTTCTTCCAAAGTCAGAAAGCGTGTAGCGGTGTGCATGTCTGCGCGAACATGATGCGCGTAAGAAGTTTGTCTGCTATCAAAACCTGAGATCAACGCATCGACGCAAAAACTGTCATTTTGTAAGTTTGGAACAACAAATCAAGGTCATAACAGCTATATAATCGCTATTGTGTTTTCAGCGTAGCAATAGGGTCCGAT